>NC_081411.1:183314071-183614071 GCF_030272615.1 Cryptomeria japonica | reverse complement strand
AAAGGACTAATAGATAAGAAGTAGTGTGACAGAAAGGAGTTTAATCTATAGAGAGAATTGTTTCTAGGTGTTATAAAACTCATTTGTAACCAAGTGTTTATCATTGTATTGATTTTATTTCTCATTGTATTTCACTAAGTGGGTGCTCGGTATAGGGGTTGGTGCTCCTTTGGGTAGGTGCTCATAAATTGCTAGGGGTTGGTGCTCCTTGGGTTGGTGCCCTAAACATTATAAAATTGTTATTTAATTGTGAGGCTAGATTGGAGCAGTAGATCTCCAACAACATTTCTCACCGAGGTTTCTCGCACATTGGGTTTTTCTCGTATATTTGATGTTATGTGTGCTCTTGTGTGTGGTTGCTTGTTAGTGCTTTCATTATCCTACCGGTTGCACACATTGTTTGAAATTGTTTATAATTACTGATGCATCCTCCCTCTCAACGTTATCTTGTGTTCTACAATTGGTATTAGAGCATTAGTTTCCCGATTGGTTAAATATTTCTCTAGGTAGATTCTGGTTTAAGAACACAATGGCAAGGAATAAATCCTCCTCCTCCAAAGCTCCCATTTTTTATGGTATCAACTATGCCTTCTGGAGAAGAAGAATGGAAACCTATCTATCCTCCCTAGGTTTTGATGTTTGGATGTCTGTAAACAATGGGTATAATGTCCCTAATGCTTCTCCTATAGATCTAGATGCTAAGAAGGAGAATGAAAACAATGTGAAGGTAGGGCATGCTGTTCCCAGTGGATTGTCTAATAATGAGTTTGTTAAGGTTATGCACTGCTCATCCGCAAAAGAAACTTGGGATAAGTTGAAGAGATTGTTTGAAGGAGATGTCAAGGTCAAGGAGTCTAAACTGCAAACACTAAGAGGTCATCTTGAAGGCTTGAAGATGAAAGATGAAGAGGAGATTGTTGATTATCTTCATAGAATTGACGAAACGGTGAACACTATTAGAGGACTTTTAGAGGATATAGTTGATGAATTCATTGTCAAAAAGGTGCTTAGATCTCTCACATCTAAATACAATACAAAGGTCTCTGCAATAGAAGAAGCCAATGACCTAAAAACCTTTTCAATGGACGAGTTATCCAGGTCCCTAATTGCTTATGAGATGAGATCAATCGATGAAGGAACTTCAAAGAAAGAAGTTGCTTTCAACTCCATCAAAAAGGGTAAGGAAGAAATTACTCATGGAGACTCTAGTGAAGACTTGGACATAGTGGTAGCAAAATTTGTAAGGAAGCTTAAAAGATGATTCGGTAAGTACAAAGGAAAATTACCTCTCAAATGTTTTAACTGTGGTAAAATATGACACTTTTCTTTAAAATGTCCCTATGGTGAGAATGTTGGAGAGGAGAAACAAAGCACCAACAGATCTTCGGGTAAGGATAAAAAGAAGAAAGCCTACCGACAAGATATAAGAAGTTACTAGAAGTGGGAAACAACCTATATACTTTTGAAGATGATGCCACAGATGAAGAAAGTGCCTTAGAAAATGATTGTTGTGAGGATGAAAGAGAAACCAATCTCTTTATGGAACTAGATGAACTAGTTGATGAAGCTAATGAAGATGAAGACATGGAAGCTGAAGTGGAATTGGAAGGTGAGCTCATAAGTGCTCTTGAGGAGTTGAGTAAAACAAGAAGGGAACTCAAAAAGGTTAAGTGTGTTGTTTCTGAAGAACAAGACCGTTTGAAGCAATCACTTGAGGAGACCAAGAAAATAATTTTTGATCT
This sequence comes from Cryptomeria japonica, assembly GCF_030272615.1. NCBI lineage: Eukaryota > Viridiplantae > Streptophyta > Pinopsida > Cupressales > Cupressaceae > Cryptomeria > Cryptomeria japonica. The sequence continues at coordinate 183,612,329 of NC_081411.1, read as the reverse complement.
GAAACTCCAATTGGAAGAGGCCAAGAGGATATGTGAAGTTACATACTCCGATTTGATGAAGAAGGAGAAGGAGCATTAGGATTTGGAAGAAGAAATTGTAAGGCTCGGAAAGGAGCTTGAAAAGAGAAAGGATGAGTTGAAGATGAGGAGCAAGTATGAGGGCAACACTGAAGCCTTGGACAAGATGTTGAGTAATCATAAGTACTCAAAATATATTGGAGGTTTAGGATTTGAAGAGGGACAAAGTTCAAACAAAAAAGACACACTCGACAAGGAAATACAATTTATCTCTTCAAGTAAAAGTAAGGAAAAACAAACCTTTACTGTCAGCAAAGTTATTGAGAAGAAGACCTATGTTGAAGCTATAAGAAATCCGCCTGTGAAATGGAATGCAAACCATAAAGGAAAGTTCAAGACTAATTAAGAGGGGTTAACTAAAGTCAATAGCATGACAAAAAAATATCCAGTGGGACAAAGGTTTGCCAGTTCAAATCAACAAGATTGGTATGTACCCAAATTCTATGGTTACTGTTACTGGTGTAATAAGTTTGGTCATAGAATTGCTGATTGTAGTTTGTTGCATAAGCCCCCTACTAGTTTTGAAAGTAGAAATTTGTTTTTGAAAGTAGAAATTTGTTTTCTGCACTCCAAGAGATGAATGTTATTTGTTATCAATGTAATGAGTTTGGTCACAAGAGTTATGATTGTAGGAGAAGTCAGTCGGTATCCTACAATAGGTTTTCAAGTTCATCTTTCAATGTCAATGTCAAATGCTATCATTGCCAAATGTTTGGACACATTGCAAAGCACTGCAAACTCCGGATTTCTAAGAAAAATAAGTCACTACCGGATCAAAGACCAGAGGAAAAACGGAGCAAAAAATTGCAGCAGACAAGATTATGGAAGCCAACCTAGTTTGGGTTGAGAAGGATAAGAATAAAGCAAAGTCAAGTTTGATTGTGTAGATTGCCCTGCATGCAAAATGAAAAAATTTATGGGTTGTAGATAGTGGATGTTCCAATCACATGACTAGAGATAAAAAGAAGTTCATCAAGTTTGATGATTGGAATGGAGGTTCGGTGAGGTTCAGAGCTAATTCTTCCATCAAGATAAAAGGTAAAGGTACTTTGAACATAGATGACAAATTAAAAGCACATGATGTATACTATGTGGAAGGACTAAAACATAATTTGCTAAGTTAGAGTTAGATGTGTGATAAAAGATACAAATTCACATTTAACTCTACCAGTTGCCAGATAAGGAAGGATGGTACCAGACAAATTGTTGTAGAAGGTAAAAGGACAGATGAAAATGTGCACAATCTGAAGGAATTATTTGAGTCCCAATGCTTGATGGGACAAGTAGATGAGAGTTGGCTATGACATAGAAGATTAGGCCATATAAACTTTGATAATCTGGTTAAGGTGAGCAAGAAAGGTTATGTGAGACATATACCACCAATTATCAAACCAGCAAGTACTTTTTGTGATGAATGTCTAAGAGGCAAGTAGACTAAGGTAACCTTCAAAACCAAAGAACATAATACCTCAAGGCCCTTATAATTTGTGCATACAGATCTGTGTGGTCCAACAAGGACAAGAGCTTTAGCTGGTGAAAGATACTTCATGTTGTTCATTAATTATTTTTCAAGAATGACATGGGTCACTTTTCTACATGACAAATCACAAGCGTATGAAAGGTTCAAGATCTTTCGAAAGATGGTTGAGAGGGAAAGTGGATGCAAGTTGAAGTGTCTAAGATTAGACTGGAGTGGTGAGTTCACATCAAATGAGTTTGTAGACTACTGTGAGAGACATGGAATCAAAATACTATTGTCCATTTGGAGGAATTGATTATGTGTTGCATTGATGTTTTGTCACTAATGTCAACACTAGCTATTTTGGATGCTTTAACGACACCCTTCTGGTCTCGGTAGGATGTGTGGTTTCTAGTTGGATTGGATTTGACATTATCCAGTGGGCTCTAATATGATTTGGTTATGGAATTGGCTTACTCATGCTACTCATGTTCATATGCAGTAAGTTGGTTTTGATCTGGTGATCGGATGTTATCCTGTTTGCTTGGAAGCTTGGTTTGTGGTTCTGACGAGGGTTTCATTGGTAGAGCTTTGATGAAGATCTATGATGATATGCATAAGTGGTGTTGGTGCAACTTCTGGTGGAGATTCAGGATGTTGATGGTGATCATGTTCGAGACTTGGTAGATGTAGATCATGCCTTTAGCATGTGGACCTATATTGGGTCCCGATTGATCTAGGTTATGGATCGATTTAATGTAACGTGTGGATTGGACCTCTCGATGTATTTCCGAGATGTCTTATGGGGTGGATATTATTTATTTTTTCTAAGGATGACATGTTTTGTAATTATGTAATTGGTTTATCGTTTGGTAGCTGAACTGATTGTTTATGGTCGAGGGTTTGTATATATATGACGTAAGATCTCATTGTAGATCACGGTCATGGGAATGGGATATGGATATGTAATGTGCGAATAATGTAATATAATTTAGGTTGAGGATTTGGTTGATCATTGGAGATCGAGTTGGGCTTATGTAAGAGGATTTATTCCTCCGGTATTGAGCTTAACCAAAATTGTACTCAGGCATAGGAGATACTATCTTTGCAGTTCATTCATTCCTCCAAATTCTAGTCTGGATTTCTATGTAGTCAGTGAGATTCCTTTTGTGATGAGCAGTCCGCTCTAGGCTATTGGCCTTCCTGCAAGTGCAGGCCCCTCAATTGTAATCCACATACTTACTATAGAAGCATCATCTGACTGTGGGTTGGCTTTTGACCATGGCTTTTCCCTTTACCATATTTTCCATGTATAAATCTTGGTGTCATGTGGATGGTATTTATTCTCTAATTATTGTTTATGCTTAATTGGTTTAACTATTATTCCGATATTTGTTTTAAGCATTCTGATATTAATGTTTTGGGTTTCGGTATTAAATTTTTAATTGCTAAATGTTCCAGTAATCCGTGACAACTAATTCACCCTCCCTCTCAGTTGTCTTCTAGATATTTGAATAGTCTAGCAAAGACAGTATTCAACCCCAAGAACACCACAACAAAATGGTGTTGTAGAAAGGAAAAACTGGGCTGTCAAGGAGATGGCAAGAACTATGTTGAATGAAGCAAACATAGTGGATATGTACCAGAAGGAAGCAGTTCATAGTGATGTATATACACTAAGCTGGGTTCAACTGAGAACAAATAGCAGAATGACACCTTATGAACTGTGGTATGACTGGAAGCCATCAATTAAATATTTCAAAGTGTTTGGAAGTAAATGATTCATCAAGAGAGATGAAGATGGTATAGGTGGTTTTGATTCTAAGAGTGATTAAGGTATTTTATTGGGTTACTCTACTCACAACAAGGCCTATAAATGCTACAATAAAAGACTGAGATGAATCATTAAAAGTGTGCATGTAAAAGTTGATAAAGATTTGCATAAAGGCAAACAGGCACAAGTAAACCGGTATGATGATTCATGTGTTGAAGATGAATTTTAGTCAAAAAATGAATCGGGAGAAGCACCCAGAAAGACACCTGACATATATGTGTAAAAAGATCACCCGAAAGAGAAGATTATGGGTAATAAAAATGTGTATAGACAAGAAGAAGACTTTCTCGGAATAACGAACAAGTGAATTTTTGCCTCATGAGTGAAATGGAACCCAAGACATTCAATGAGGCCAACAAAAGTGACAAATGGATGGGTGCTATGGAAGAAGAACTACAACAGATTGAAAACAAAAAGACTTGGGAATTAGTTCCTAGACCAATAGATAAAAGTGTCATTGGTACTAAATGGGTCTACTGGAACAAGATGAATGAAGAAGTTAAGATTGTCAGGCATAAAGCAAGGTTAGTGTGGAAAGGGTTTTCTCAACTAGAAGGAATTGATTTTGAAGAAAAATTGGCACCGGTTGCAAGAATTGAGGCTATTAGAATGTTTTTAGCATTCTCTTCCTTCAAAGGATACAAGGTATATCAAACGGATGTTAATTCTTCTTTCTTGAATGGAAACTTGGAAGAAGAAGTTTACATAGAACATCTAGAAGGTTTTCTACTGCATGATAATGAAACTTTTGTATGTTTGTTGAAGAAAACATTTTATGGTTTAAAGCGGGCTCCAAGAGCATGGTATTCAAGGTTGGATAAGTATCTTAAGGAAAAAAGTTTCAGAAAGGGAAGTACAAATAGTAATTTGTACATCAAAGAAGATGGAAATCACTTGATTATTGTTGTTGTATATGTGGATGCTATAATATTTGGAGGCAACAAGGATATCTTGTGTAAAGAGTTTGTTGATCAGATGCAATCAGAGTTTGAGATGTTAATTCTTGGAGAGCTATCATATTTTCTTGGTTTGCAAATTTTACAACAAGATAAAGGAATATTTATCTCTCAAACCAAGTATGGCAGAGATATGTTGAAGAAGTTTCAAATGGAAGACAACAAACCGGTAAGTACCCCCATGGTGACCAGATGCAAGTTGAGCAAGGTTGATGAGTCACTAGAAGTGAATCAGACACTGTATAGATCAATGATTGGTAGTCTGTTATACCTTACTGCCTCAAGACCAGACATAGTGCATGCAGTATGTATGGTGGCAATATTTCAAGATGCACCTAAACAATCACATGAGAATATAGTTAGAAGAATCTTCAGGTTCCTACAAGGAACACTTAATTATGGCTTATGGTATCCAAAGCAAGGAGATTTCACTTTACAAGCCTACATTGATGTTGATTGGGCAGGTTGCATTGATGACTGGAAAATAACAAGCGGTGGCACAATCTTTTTAGGTGACCGGTTAGTTTCATGGCACAACAAGAAGCAAGATTCAGTCCCCTTATCTATTGTTGAGGCAAAATATATTGTTGTTGTTACATGTTGTTCTCAGGTGTTATGGATGAAGCAGACCCTCAAGGACATTCAGATAGAAATATCTGGACCTATTTCAATCCGATGTGATAACTCAAGTGCAAACAATATTTCAAAGAATCCGGTTATGTACTCAAGGACAAAGCACATTGCCATCAAACACCACTTTCTCAGAGAGAAGGTTGGAGAGCAAGAAGTGAAGGTAGAATATGTTCCTACAAGTGAACAAGTTGTTGATATCTTCACCAAATCTCTACCAGTAAAATCATTTGAATATCTAAGACCCAAGTTAGGACTTGTGTCACCAACTTTATGCACTTAAATGCGTATGGAGATTTGTGGTTCAGCGGGAGTTCACAACCATACTTTGTTGACTCTAGGCCATATGCTGGACATAGGGGGAGATCAAATGTTTGTATGGTAGTATCGACTGGTTTGAAGCTTTGGGAAGTTGTCTATTCAATTTGTTTATCTACCAAAGTTTCCATCAACTTAATCAAGAGAGTAACTTCACAGGGGGAGAACTTGATCGTCGTTTGTGAGTTTTATAGTTGTCTATTCAATTTGTCTATCTATAAAAGTCACAATTGGCCTGCCAGGAGATAGGGTAGAGTGGTCTGGCCTATCGATAATTGGTGTCTGAGCCCTTTGTAATTGGTGTCAAAGGGGGAGAAAGACAACAGGGGCAACATGGGGAGATTGTTGGAGATAGTGCATATTATGAGCTCGAGTTGTGGAGGTTAACCCAATAATATGTGTGTTGTCATCAATGCCAAAGGAGGAGATTGCTGGCATTGTATTGTCATTGATAACCAGTAAGTATGTCAATTGGTACCAGCATTGGAAATTATTGGCATGTTGATGTCAACTGGTAAGAAAGCAAACGTAGTAAGTGTGGTCTGAGATAGCATGTTCTAACCGACATAACAAAGAAGTACATGATATAAAGGTTAATCAGTTATTGTATATCGGTAGTAAGTTTAGTCGGTGATTGAGTTTGAACTGACACAATCGAGTAAGATGGATGCTGATAGAGATGTCATGTGGACTCTAGGTGGTGAACATGCAATGGTAGGTGAATGTTGTGTCAGCGAGGCAGTTGTCGACTAGGTCTGTGTTAAATGTCGACTGCAAAAAACACAGATTGTTTGTAGAGGATTGTGGCTCAAAGAAGATCAAAGGGCAAAGATTTTATTCTTTGACATTATGATCGAAGAAGGATATCTGATTGTCTTGTTGATCTGAAGAAGGAAACTGCTAGATCATTTATTGTGATCAACAAATTTTAGACTGATGAATAGAGTCCAGTTTGCTAAATATAGTAAATGTTTATAGGAAGAATAAAAAGAGGACATAGATTTTTGTTGAACTGTTGCAGGTTGTTTATTCAAGATGCTAAGATCTGATTTGATACAGATTGTGGTTGGTGAAAAAAACCCTAAATGCGTGAAGTTTGAGGTTTGTTTTGGTGGGAAAGCAAGAGTATAAATGTGCAGATCGTAGATCTAAGAGAAGATGTTATATGAGAGATTTATGATAATGTGAATCTCTGCGAGGTGAGAGTTTATCAGTTTGAGTGTGATAGAAAAATAATGAAGCGACCGAGTGTTGGAGAAGAACTAGTAAGATAGATGTAACCAACAAGGTTTAAGGTAACCGATAAACTGTTACAGAGTATAACAGTCTGTTAAACCAATAGCGTTTGAACCGATAAGATAGAAGCAGAGAGTGAAGGAGAGTAGAGTGATTTTCAGAGAAAATCCGGCAAGGCAAAAACTGAGTTGTAGAGGATTCAAATAGTAAGAACAAAGGATCGATAGATAAGAAGTAGTGTGACAAAAAGGAGTTTAACCGACAAAAGAGAATTGTTTCCAGGTGTTACAAAACTCATTTGTAACCAAGTATTTATCATTGTATTGATTTTATATCTCATTGTATTTCACTGAGTGGGTGCTCAGTGTAGGGGTTGGTGCTCCTTGATTTGGTGCTTAGAATAGAATAGCGGTTGGTGTTCCTTGAGTTGGTGCTCATAATAGAATAGGGGTTGGTGCTCCTTTGGGTAGGTTCTCATAAATTGCTAGGGGTTGGTGCCCTAAACATTGCAAAACTATTATTTCATTGTGAGGCTGGATTGGAGCACTAGATCTCCAAAAAATTTCTCACCGAGGTTTTCCCCACATTGGGTTTTCCTCGTATATCTAGTGTTATGTGATGTGCTCTTGTGTGTGGTTTCTTGTTAGTGCTTTCTATCATGCTCTGTGAAGTGTACCTGTACCTGCAACCACAATGCATTCAATAAATCATTACAAGCAATGGTTAGTAAATTGAAACAATGAAATGAAAAACCATAGCTAATCGACTTATGGCCTCCTAGTAAATGTGAGTATGAAAACTGCTCTCAAATCTGATTATGCAAATTCCAGTGACTTGACTAAACTTAGATGGAGGATTTGAATGATGCAAATGCATGATCTAGCAAGAATAGCATGATTAAGCTACATGAATGATTGATCTAGCATGATTAAGCTAAGATTTAAGCTAAAATTAAGCATGATAACATTGCTAAGAAATGATAAGCTAGAAGCTAGATGCCTATAGTAACAATGCTTAAGCTATGAATGAGATGGGATCCATATTGCTCAAAATGAGGTCTATTTATAGGATTTTCCAAGGCTAGGGGTGAGTTGGCATGAATCAACATTTGAGATTGATCTGAAGATATCAATGGTTAAATTGGAGGAGGTTGGCAAAGGGAGTTGGATTAAAGGGAACACTTAGTGACAAGTGTCACAAAGGTTCTAGAAGATGTTGGATGAAAGGGGACATGGTGGTAGGTAGAATGGGTTAGGTTTAGGAATGGTTAGGTTTAGGAGTGGTAGAAGTTAGGAGAATTTGAATTTAGAAATTCAAATAATAGGAAAAGGATAATTAATCTCAACAACTCATAAATTTGATTTGTTTTAATTAATTAAAGGATTTGAAGAAATGTTTTTGGATGGAGGGAATTAATTAATCAACGGGGTGAAATGAAACTATTTAATAAATCCTTAGATTTATTAATAAGTAGATGAAAAGGGAAATTTAATCAAATTGCTTAGTGAATTCAATTAAATTGGGGAGGGAGATTAATTGAGATAATTGATTATTCAATTAGTTATCTTCAGACCATTTTTACGTGTATACACTTTCATTATCCCACCAGTTGCACACATTGTTTGAAATTGTTTATAATCACTGATTCACCCACACCTCTTAGTGATATCTTGTGTTCTACAGAAGATTACATGGATGATATACTAGCAAAATCATACACCAGAGAAGAACACTTAGAAATCCTAGACAAGATATTTGGCAGGCTAGAGAAGTACAAGTTGAGACTGAACCCAAAGAAGTGTTCTTTTGGGGTCACATCAAGCAAGATTTTGGGATATATCACATCTGCTCGTGGAATAGAAGTTGATCCAACAAAGGTAAAATCTATAATGAAAATGGAATCACCAGAAAATATCAGTCAGTTGCATTCTCTACAAGGGAGATTGCAGACAATAAGAAGGTTCATAGCACAATTGGTTGATTGTTGTCATCCATTCAATCACTTATTGCATAAGATCACTCTATTTAGATGGGACAACAAATGTGAGGAAGTATTCACTCAAATCAAGGAATATATGGTAACTCCACCAGTACTAGCATCGTTGATTGAAGGAAAACCATTATTGCTCTACATCTTAGCTACAAAAGTATCACCAGGAGCTCTCCTAGCACAACATGACAATGAAGGAAAAGAACGAGCAATCTACTATATCAATATAATTCTAGTTGGATATGAGTTTAACTACACAACAATGGAGAAAAAATGCCTAGTAGTAGTGTTCACAAACCAAAATTTATGACATTATATTCTCACATACTCAATTAAGCTGGTTCCAAAGATCAATCCTTTGAAGTATCTCCTAAGAAAGGCAACACTAATAAGCCAACTAGCCATGGTGCTGAGTGAATTTGACATTGAGTATGTTGATAGAAAATCTATAAAAGGACACGTGATTGTGGATCAACTAGCTGAAGCGCCCCTGCACGATGATACTCCATTATACATTGAATTTCCTGATGTAGTTGTTCTCACCATCAACAAGAAGACTTGGGAGATATATTTTGATGGCTCTTACACACAAAATGGATCAGGTGCAAGAATCCTATTCATAATGCCTCGGGGCCACACTATCCCTAAATCATACAGGCTAAGCTTTCCATGTACAAACAATACTACAGAGTATGAAGCACTAGTCATCGACCTCAAGATGACCATTTAATGGAATATCATAGAATTGCATATCTATGGCGATTACAAGCTAGTTATCAACAAGATAAATGATGAGTACTAAACCAAGGATGATAAATCGATGCCCTACAAGAAACTGGTTGATGATTTCAAGAAGTACTTTGGAGAGATCACTTTTGCACATATCCCAAAAAATGAAAATAAGGTAGTTGACGCCATGGCAACAATAACATCTCTTCTACAAACTCAAGAGAATCAAGAGAGGAAGAACTCTTTTATCTATCCCATGATTCCCTTGACACCCAAATCATCTACAATATATCTGGAACTGATTCCTCACACTATGGCCAAACTTATCTTTACCTAAAAGATAATATTCTTCCCCCAGTCCTCTCATGAAACCAGAAATGAAACTTTATCTATCAATCCACTCGTTATACCATTATCGTTGATACCCTTTATAGACGAGGTCTGGATAGTACTCTCCTCAATCTTCAAATGGAAACAAGTTCATTTTAACTTATACAAAGTACTTTACTAAATGGATAGAGGTAGTCCCTCTAACAACAGTGACAGGAAAACGAATAGCTTCTTTTATTATCAACTATATCATCTGTCAATATGACATTCCCATCTCCATTATCACTGACAATGAAAGACCTTTTAAGAATCAAGATGTGCAATAACTATTTGAGCAATTCCAAATCCAACATAGATTCTCAACACCCTACTATCCTCAAGGGAATGGTCAAGCTGAGGCATCAAACAAAACAATCCTGAATTTTTTTGAAGAAGACAATCAATGAAGTTGGTAGGGAATGACACATTCATTTGAATCCCGATCTATAGGCTTATTGCATGGGTCAGAAGTAATCCTACCAATTGAAGTAGAGATACCTTCTCTACAAGTGTCATTGAAGGGACTCATTCAAGATGAGGAGAAAAGAGTATCCAGGTTGCAAGAAATAGAGCTACTACAAGAATGTCGCCAAAATTGTTCCGATCACTTAAAAGCATATCAACAAAGGATGGTGAAAAGCTACAATCACCAGGTCAAGCCGAAAGTACTTCAGTTGGGAGATCTTGTCTTAAGAGAAAATCAACACAACCAGCAAGATAGAGAGAAAAAAGGAAAGTTTGAACCAAACTGGTCGGGTCCCTTTGTTGTGGTAGATGCATATGGATCCAAAGCCTACAAATTGTCAATGATAGAAAGTGTGTGGTTTGAAGAACTTGTCAACACAATGTACCTGAAGAAATTCTATGTCTGAAAGGGCAAAAAATTCAAAAAAACAGTGGAAAAGCAAAAAATCCAAAAACAGTGATAAGCAGAAAATCCAAAAAACATTGAAAAAGCAGAAAATATAAAAACAACGAAAAACAGTGAAAATTAAAAAAATCAAATATGGGAAATATGCAATAAAAATAAATAGTGAAAACCTAACAACAGGTGCTATATGTTAGCTTGGCTCTTCTATCTATGAGTTCATGTTTTCTTTTGGAATCCATTTGTCACATTTGTATATATCCATCATGAATCCTTTTTGTATATAATCAGGCATTGTCATCTTACCATGGCTTGGATCATCGTATATATCCATAATAACTTTGTTTCTAGAGTGGGGCAAAATCTTGAACCTAGCCAGGGGCAAAATTTCACTTTGAGCTTAAACAAAGCAGACAATCGCAACAGTTAGATAACACTTACAGTGAAAACTCAGACACATCCAACATTGAACACAAGATCAAACCTTTAACACATCAACTATCAAGTTAGACATGACAGACACATATCAATGGATGATATATTTTGACTAATGTTTTTAACACTTTGACAACAAATGGTTCAACTGTTATATCTTGATTTTCATTATCATGCTTTCTGAGTGACTCAAGGATGTCTCTGACTAGAGGAACAAGGAAGGAACATGATATTTTATTTGTCTACTATCTATAAATTAATCGTTAATATGTGCAAGTTTGTCTCAGGATATGATCATCAGAGTATCATCGAGGACATTTCGGATTTGCACATAGGAATGGTTAACACTGCCTGTTTTATGCAAGCAACACTCAGGTCATCTTGGTTCAATTATACCTTGATACTTGTGCTAACTTGCAATATCAAAACCCTAGAAAGTAGTGCTTAGGTAATCATGGTTCAATTATACCATCAATGTTTGCACTCGCTTCCCACATTTTAAAGGCTCAATGATGATAAAAAGCAATGACCAAAGTGCCAAGTCTGATCGCAACATTGCATTTCATTAGCATTTGCATATGTAGAGTAGATTGAATTTCATATTGCATTGAGATGCTAGAAGTTAATCTTTTTCCAAGGCTAAAGGTTTCAAATAGGTGTTATCTCTTTTATTAAAGTGCTTGAGTACATTGGACATCAACAAAAATAATCAATTCACGCACCCTACATGATAAGTTAGTTCATTTCATTTCATCACATTTAAGCATTGCACAATAAGAAATAATTCATATAGATAATCCAATCATTCATTCATAAATAGTTATATCATTCATTGCATAAAACTTTCATATCAATCATGCAAAATAGAATCCATCATGCATTGCATCCAACCATCAATAAAATCCATCATGCATTATATCCAACCATTAATAAAATCCATAATGCATCACACCATCACATAGTAAAATAATGTATTTGCATCCATCATGAACATACATACATCATCATATATACATACATCAGAATCAATAGACATCAACAAAAATAAATAAATCATCCATCCTGCATTTCATTGCATTGCATTTCATCAGCATACAATAAATCATGCATTCATTTAGTTAATCCACACATTGTTAGACACAATGCATCACTGAGAGAGGGGTGAATAAGTGGTTCTCAAACTTTTCCCTTTAACTATCCTATGTGAGCATACCGATTATTAGATCTAACTCAGAACAGACTTATCGGTTAGTGGAGAGACCAACTCAAATGCAAACACACTCAAAGGGACAACACATAACACTAGTATGTATGAGGAAAACCCAAGATGGGAAAAACCTCGGTGAGCAATGTTGCTAGAGTCTACTACTCCAATCTATCCTGACAATCAAAACTCTATTACAATGTTTAGGCGTACAACCCAAGGAGCTACAACCCCTGATTTAGGGCACTAACCCAAGGAGCACCAACCCCTAGCTTGTTTATGGGCTACAACCCAAAGGAGCTACAACCCTTGCACCGAGCTACAACTCAGTGATCTCAAATATAACATCACATACAAAATTAATCATTATGTTACAAGTGAATCTTGCAACCATATTATATACCTCACTCTTCTGGTGAGACACCTTCTCTACTGCATCAACTCACTCTTCTGCTGCTCTCATCTACTGCTTTGCTTTACGGTAAACTCTACCACTTCACCTCTCCTCTGTTCTTCTCTACTGGATCTCCTCCTCATTACTCTATTCTTTACCGGTACTATACTTTTTCAGTTCTATGACTACCTTCTCTGCAACTTCCTTCACTTTTGCTCCGCCGGTATGGACACTATCGGTTCTACACTGCTAGTGGTTGAACACTTCAACCTGGTTCTCCCCCACACTCAGTCTCTTCTCAGATACTCATTGAGTACTTGACTGATTTTCTCTCTCATGCAGAAGTAACACTCAATCACTTCATAGCAACACACTCTTCTCCTATTCAACAACAACACTCTCTCATCCAGCGACAACCATCTCTGATTTTGGCTTGCATATTTATAAACTAGTTTTACCACCAAAAACCAATTCAAACATTGGGTGCTTAGGGTTTCCTCATCATCCTCGAGGAAAACCAAATCCAATCAGATCTTGTCCGATCTGATCTCCTATACAACCAATTGTTCATCTCCGCCATTGTCACGCCTTCCAATATACGTTTTCCAAATATAAAAAACATGACCCTTTATCTCGACCTGCATCTGTCAAACCACCATTATTACCTCTATTGTTTCCTTTTCGAGGTCTTCTCATAAACTAATTTTCTCGCTTTGATCCAAGCGCCAAAAACTCCCTGATTTGTCTCTATCGCTCATTCTTCCTCGAGCCGCACTCTTCTGGTCCAATTAGCAAATCATGGGATCCATATTAAATGCACACTAGTAGAGACACCTATCTCTACACGACACTCCACCGACCTCTGCATGATCACCACTTCATCTCTTCGTGGCAACCAAGTCGACATACTGCTAGCTTGGATCGGTGTGTCGGTTCAGGAATCACTGACCAAACATACAACCGGTTCTTCTCTTCTAACAGTTTACTAACCCTGTTGGTATCTTACACTTTACCAGTTAACTCCTTATGTTTGCACTATTGCTGAACTGTCGGTCGAACACCTTAACCGGTCACTAGACATTTCTATCCATAACATGCTCATTCTCATCAGGTGGGAGGTCTTCATCTGCACCTTGTCCACATTACTGGTGGGCTTACATACCAGTAAACACTCTTGGTGACACCATGTCATCAACCTTCCACATACTCCATCTTCAGTGAGGCCATTCTTCTCTATCTGCATCTGTTCAACCTTGCCTTCTCCTTAATCAACTCTTATCATATCTCAACCGGTTTGTCAAAGTGACAAACTCACCACTCTTCATCTGTACTGGCATCTCCATGTGCCTTCTCAGATAGTCCGGTGCATATCCTTGATTTCATGCACTTAAGGCCTTCCTTTGATTCACTAGTAGATCTAGTGTGAGCCTTCAAAACACCCACCTTTGCCTCATCTTCCTTATCTCATGGAACTATGATGCACACTATGCATAATAGGAGATAGGTTTCTATTACCGGTGAGAGTGAGTCCTTGTCATCTACATCCTGCAGTGCACTCATGTGGCTTCCTTGTTTGTGCAGCAAACCTTCAAACAAGCACATGTGTTCCGTAGTGGGAAAATTCACTGTCAGTCATTGCTTCTCATGATGACTGCATCTTCATCCGGTGGGAGTCCTATTGTTCTACAACCTCACAATATATTGATGACCTGTTCATCCTTCTCCTCCTGTGTTGATGTGATTTTGATAGCGTTCAGCCTCTTCATCACAAACAAATGCTCAAGCACCTTGTCCATCCTGCTTGTACATTGGTCATAAGCTTTGTCGGTTGGCAGCTACTCACCTATTCGAACTGACTCCCTCATGTCAACACATCACTTACCAGTTGACATCCTTTCCTTACCGGTGAAACACTATACTGGTAACCTATTCATCTCATCCACACAAGTTAGGCACTAACTTGTGTACCAGTGACCTTAGTGATCATTCCTCTGAATGACATTCTCTTCCTTACCTTGTCGGTGTCTTCTTTTGGTCATGTTGCTATGTCTAGCAATCAAAACCGGTGGACCTCTTGATCCTGTAGGGACATTTCTCCTTTGGTTCCATGCAGGTCTTTGACTTCCACATGCTCTGTATCCACTTGTCTGCAAAGCATAGTTGCTATACCGACCTGCATGTGATTGCAGGTGCCTCTTCTTGCATTCAAACTCTCTATGGGCAAATCCATTGTAGTTATAACATACAACATTTACTTTACTAGAAAAAACAAATAGATTATTTCTAGCATAACCAGGAGAGGGGACATGCATGTATCTACTCTTGGATACATTTTTCTCATATGCATGATGTCTATGAGATCCTAAATTATTCCTTCTAGATCTCCTCAGTCCTATGGCCATAATTATTACATGCAAAGCAATAACCAGTAAAGGATGTCATATAACTTACAAACTTATTCTGCCATACATGGGGAGGTCTTACCGGTTTGGCATCTCCATTTCTCCTTCCTTGAGAATGGATCTTGGGTTGTTCATTATGTGCATCTTTTCCATCTGGTCTCTTCTTCTGCCACACTTGCTTTGCCCTATGGGTGGTAGCATTTCTTTGTCCTCTGCCAGTAGGAGGTCTTCTCTGTTGTCTTCTCATGTTCTTGCTTGTAGTGAAGTTGTCTTCTCCCATCATCCCTTTTCCTTTGGGATTTGCATTGTTCCTCCTTCTTACAACACCGATCTTTATTCTTGTCTGCAGTTCTTCACTGGTTGTATTTAGATCAGCATTCTTCCAGGGAGCATTTCTTAGTGTGAAGGTTTGGCATTTGTTTTCTTCATTTGAGGGGACAAAAAAAATGTCATTGTGAGGGACATTCTTTCTAGTGGAACATTCACCGACACTGCTACCTAAACCTTCAATGTCCTTGGCATGCTTTTGCTTCTTCTATATTTTGTCCAAGGTATCACTATTGTCATCAAACTGGATTCTTACCTTGAGCTCATCTTGACACTTCTCAAGGTCATTTCGGAGAATCTCCATTTCTCCAAGTAGCTGTTGATATTCATCATTTTTAACTTCTAGCCTAGATACTGCATCTTCACACCGACACTCCTTGGTGCCTTCTTCTTGAGTACTCAACTCTGAGATGCATTTCTCAAATTCTTCAAAGCATTTTCTCAGCCAGTTCTACTCCACTATAGAGAGCATTCTTGAATAGCTTATATTCCTTTCTTACTTTGTTGATTTCTTCAAGTGCATTTACAAGCTCTCCTTCAAGATCAACTTCTTCTCCGTCTTCTTCTTCACCTTCACTGTCAAATAGATCTTGATGGCTAGATCTATTTGCCTTGTCTTCTTCTTCTTCATCATCACTGCCAAACACATCATGCCGATAAGAATTATCTGCATGATCATTCTCAGATGTGTGCCTCTCATCTTCTGATTCTTGAGCCACGAAGAGGTGGGTTCCTTCATCATCATTGTTGTGGCTGCTAGCAGATCTTCCTTCATCATCTGCATATACATGAGATGCATTTCTGATTCTATCTTCAGAACCCGATTCTGTAGTAGTAGGCTCATTTCCATCGAGCTTCATCAATTTGTCCCATAGGATTTTTGCCGATTTACACTTATCCACTTGTGAGGAGACATCACCAACGAGCCCACTTAATATAGCCTTCATGGCTTCTTCATTGCACAAGCATCTTCTTTCTTCTTCAGATTCGGTGGGAGTATTGACATTCCTAGGGAGACCATTGATAACTGACATCCATACATCAAATCCTAGAGAGGATAGGTGGACTTCCATTCTGCAACTCCAAATAGAATAGTTTGAACCATCAAACATAGGAGCAAGGATTGGCACTAAACAGACCATTGTGTCCTTAAGCCATAATCTACCCAAGCGAGAGAAAGCTTGATAAATAGGGTACCTACGCTTTGATACCAATTGTTAGACACAATGCACCACTGAGAGGCGAGTAAATCACTGGTTCTCAAACTTTTCCCTTTAACTATCTTGTGTGAGCATATCGATTATTAGATCAAACTTAGAACAGACTTACCGGTTAGTGGAGAGACCAACTCAAATGCAAACACACTCAAAGGGACAACACATAACACCAGTATGCACGAGGAAAGCCCAAGATGGGAAAAACCTCGGTGAGAAATGTTGTTGGAGTCTATTGCTCCAATCCAACCTCACAATCAAAACTTTGTTACAATGTTTAGGGCTACAACCCCTAATCTAGGGCACCAACCTAAGGAGAACGAACCCCTAGCTTGTTTATGGGCTACAACCCAAAGGAGCTACAACCCCTACATCAAGCTACAACTCAGTGATCTCAAATATAACATCACATACAACATTAATCATTCTGTTACAAGTGAATCTTGCAACCATATCATATACCTCACTCTGCCCGTGGACACCTTCTCTACTGCATCAGATCACTCTTCTGTTGCTCTCATCTGGTACTTTGCTTGCCAATAAACTCTACCGGTTCACCTCTCCTTTGTTCTTCTCTACTGGATCTCCTCTTCACTGCTCTGCACTTTACTGGTACTATACTTTGTCGGTTCTATGACTGCCTTCTCTGCAACTTCCTTCACTTCTGCTCTGCCGGTATGGACACTATCGGTTCTGCACTTCTACCGGTTGAACACTTCAACCTGGTTCTCCCTCACACTCAGTCTCTTCTCAAATACTCATTGAGTACTTGACTTATTTTCTCTCTCATGTAGAAGTAACACTCAATCACTTCGCAGCAACACTCTTCTCCTATTCAACAACAACAGTCTCTCATCCAGCAGCAACCATCTTTGATTTTGGTTTGCATATTTATAAACTGGTTTTCCTGTCAAAAACCAATTCAAACATTGGGCGGTTAGGGTTTCCTCATCATCTTTGAGGCAAACCAAATCCAATCAGATCTTGTCTGATTTGATCTCCCTGACAGTCAATTATTCATCTCCGCCATTGTCATGCCTTCCAATACACATTTTCCAAATATAGAAAACACAACCCTTTATCTCGACCTGCATCTGCCAAACTGTGATTAATAACTTTGATGTTTCCTTCTCGAGGTCTTCTCATAAACTGATTTTCTTGCTTTGATCCATGCACCAACAACTCCCTGATTTGTCTCTGTCGCTTATTCTTGCTCGAGCTGCACTCTTCTGATCCGATCCACAAATCATGGGATCCATATTAAATGCACAATAGTAGAGACACCTATCTCTACATGGCACTCCACCGACCTCTGCATGCTCACGACTTCATCTCTTTGTGGCAACCAAGTCGAATATACTGCTAGCTTGGATCGGTGTGTTAGTTCATGAATCACCGACCAAACACACAACCGATTCCTCTCTTCTACCAGTTTACTAACCATGTCGGTATCTTACACTTTACCAGTTAACTCCTTATGTCTGCACTTTTTATGAACTATCGGTTGAACACCTTAACTAGTCACCAGACATGTCTATTCATAGCATGCTCATTCTCATCAGGTGGGAGGTCTTTTGCATCTGCACCTTGTCCACATTACCGGTGGGTTTACATACCAATAAACACTCTTAATGACACCATGCCATCAACCTTCCACATAATCCATCTTCAGTCAGGACATTCTTCTCTATCTGCATATGTTCAGCCTTTCCTTCTCCTTGATCAACTCTGATCATATCTCAACCAATTTGTCAAAGTGATAGACTCGTCACTCTTCATCTGTACTAGCATCTCCACGTGCCTTCTCAGATAGTCCAGTGCATTTCCTTGATTTCATGCGCTCAAGGCCTTCCTTTGATTCACCGGTAGATCTTGTGTGAGCCTTCAAAACACTTTCCTTTGCCTTATCTTCCTTATCTCATGGAACTATGATGCACACTATGCATAATAGGAGATAGGTTTCTCTTACTATTGAGAGTGAGTCCTTGTCATCTACATCCTGCAATGCACTCATGTGGCTTCCCTGTTTGTGTGGCAAACCTTCAAATAGGTACATGTGTTCCGGAGTGGGCACAGTCACTGTGAGTCATTGCTTCTCATGATGACTGCATCTTCATCTAGTGAGAGTGCTGTTGTTCTGCAACCTCACAGTATACTGATGACCTGTTCATCCTTATTCACTTGTGTTGATGTGATTTTGATAGCATTTTGCCTCTTCATTACAAAAAACCTTGAAGAACCTTTCCCATCTTGCTTGTACACTAGTCATGAGCTTTACTGGTCGGAAGCTACTCACCTAGTCGAAATGACTCCCTCATGTCAACACATCACTTACTAGTTCACATCCTTTCCTTATCAGTGAAACACTATACCGGTAACTTATTCATCTCATCGACACAAGTCAGGCACTAACTTGTGTATCAGTGACCTCAGTGATCATTGCTCTGAATGCCATTCTCTTCCTTACCTTGTCGGTGTCCTGCATCCTTACCTTACTGGTGTCCTGCAACACAAGGTGATATCAAAGGTATCTCAACCTGTACTCCTCCTTGACAGTGTTGCACATACATCCTTCATATCGGTAGTTATCCCATACTGGTTGACATCAATGACAACCCAATGCCAACACACATCTCATATCACACATCATTATCATAGCATTATTTGCATGGAATTTCATATCCACTGCATGGAAAATCATAAAAATAACAAAAGAAGATATATCATATAGATTCAGTCCACCCGTCTCATAGTCATCCATATACATAAATCATTACATATGCATCACATAGTACCATAAGCATACATACAACATCACATATAAAATCACTGCACACACATAACCATTGAAATATTATAGAAGTGCATCATCATATAATTATTACATATTCATGGCATATAGAATCATTGCATCTCTCATGTAACGTAAACATATAGAATGCATACATCATATAGAACAAAATTGTATACATCCATCATATAAATCATAACTACAATCATATAGAAAGAAAATGCATAAACCATGTAAATAAGTGCATCCATACATCAAAAGCATATAGAGCAATAATCAGGTAGACAGTATCTCACATATCATTAAAAAAAATCGACAACCAATGTACAAGGATATCACATAAATGTTGGAGATACATCACAAAATAATCGCATGAATCATTAGTATCTCATCAAAGTGTATACAATATAATCAAAGTACATAATGTCCAAATGTATCAAGAGGCGTGATGCACAAAACTCTCCTTAGAGGTTGTAGGCCTCGTTGACCCTCTCACTCTTTCCTGGTTGAATCAATACATCTAAAATCTTCCTGCAACATGATATAAACAAAATGTTTCTTCTTTATCCAATCAATCGCTTTGATCAATTGATCTACTATCCTATCTATTCATTGGAGATTTCCATCAATCTCTTTGGGCACCCATTAGTGACACTCATTCATCATGAGGTCACACATCTATTATATCCAATCTTGAGTTTACATCATTGCCACTCATCAATCATGAAGTCAATCAAACTCAGCCTACCAGATCATCAAATCTTGAGTTTATATCATTGACCCTCATCAATCATGAGGTCAATCAAACTCTATCAATCATCAGATAAAGCAAAATATCAAAGTAATTAGAGAATTGATACGTTCATCAACCAAAGTTGCAAGAATCAGATAAATTTTATTGGGAAATCAATTTCATAAAAATCCAATCCAAAAAAAAATCAAAAAGAGAAATATTTAATTCTCTCAATTGATCTCTCTAGGGGGCATCCTCGCATCGCTATTTATCAATCAATGTTTAGGGCATCATATCGAAATCATATCCACATTAAATCAAAATTTATTTGAACCAATACGTCGTCACACATCGCTTCAAAGAGGGGCAAAATGTATACACCTAAAAATGGTTTGGAGATAATTGATTAAATACTCAGTTATTTAATAACCCTTCCCAATTAATTAAATTCATAATTATTTAATTAATTCCCCTAAATTCATCTACTTGTAAATAAATCTAAATGATTTATTTATATAGTCCATTTCATATCCCCCCTTTTGATTAATTAATTAATTAATTCCCCCCATTTAATTCAATTCTTCTAATCCAATGATTAAATTAACAAATTCCAAATTTGTTAAGTTTAATTATCTTTTTCCATTTATTTGAATTTCTATATTCAAATGGGGCACATGTGTCCTAACTTTTAGCTACCTAACTAACCACCCTCTAACCTAACCCATTATATCTAACCTAGGGTCTAACTAACCCTATCCTATCTTGTACATCCTAACTTCCTTATCCTAACCTCCCGTGGGTTGGATATTCCCTCTTGGAGACACATGACACCTTTGCCACATGTCTTCTTTCTCTTGACACTTTCCCTCTCATGAGCAATTTGTTGGAGATTCTTGGACACTTGTCATCATAGAGATGCCATGTGTCTCTCCTTCCAACCTCTTTTCCAACTTCTTCAATCCTAGCCTTTGATATCTCCAGATCGAATCTAGATCATTGATTCCTACCACCTCAACCTTGGCCTTGGAAATTCTATTGTTTATGGTGAAAATGGATACAACAATAATTGAAAGACTAAATGAATTCAACCACAAAACCCTAGCCTAAGAACAACAAAGATCCACCATAATATATGAAGATTAACTAAGACAATGCAAATCAAATGAAATCACAAAGATTATACCATCACATGTCCAATAGGGTTTGGATCTCCATTCTTCCTATCTCCATTGATCTTGCTTGATATATTTGCTCTCAGATTTTGTGTGCACAAGAGCTCAACAAAGAACGAAAATGTGGCTGCAAGTAGGATTGCATATGAAAGTTCAAAAGCGTAGTTGGGAAGTCAACTGATTAGGGGGTTGATAATGAAGGAAGCATCTCCTTATATAGAATACACTATAAGAAATGGAGGGATAAGATTGAGAGGTGTAAAATATAAATGGTCAGCTATGATTAGAGGGTAGGTAGAGAAAATAAGAAAATAATAAGAGGGTAGGTTGTGTAGGAATTAAGAGATGAATGACATGTGTCATAGGTAGAAAAGGATAATGAATTAATTAAATAAATAAAGATTTATTTAATTAATAGAAGAAGTGGGATTAATTAAATAAATAAAAGTATTTATTTAATTTAGAAAAAAGATAATTTAAATAAATAAATGAATTTATTTAAATGATAAATAAGGCTAGAAGAGGATAAATGAATTAATTAAATAAATAAAGATTTATTTAATTAATAGAAGAATTAGGCTTAAAATAATTAAATAAATAAAATATTTATTTAATTAGACATGACAATTTTAGGTGTCTACATTTTGCCCCTCTTTGAGACAATGCAGCTTGTCGTGTTGTTTCAAAGAAGATAAGATGAACTGATACAAAGTTGCCCCAAGATGGGAATGATATGCCCATTGGATGAAAATGTCTGAAAAGATCGCAGACAATCTCTCGATAAGAAAGAAAGGCTAGAAAGGAATGACAAGATAGGATTGAGTGACAGAGTCACAGGATAAAGAAGATTGACTCAGGAAACGAGGGCTAGGGCTAGGGCTAGGGCAGTCTATAAGATAGACTACGAGGGGAAAACATCCTGATTGTCATCCACACATCCAAGAGATCAGAGTGCAGAGAGAGAATAGAGCAACAACAGTCAACAACGATGGCATTGGTGCATAGATTCGACCGCGTTCGCCGATTTCAGAGGCCAGCAGATGCAGGAGAGTCGGTAAGTACCACAAAACCTCCTTGTACTTTGTTGCATTGATTGTTGTCATAAATGCATGCTAGGTAGAGTAATAAATGTGCTTTAGGTATGTCTAGAAAAAATGTCAAGCGGGGTAAAAACGCTAAGGCGCATCTGTGCAGTATGTAAGCGTGTTTATGTAATGAAAGCGTGTGTATGTCTTCAAGGCCAAATTGACAGTTCCGTGATGAACATACGTTGTCGATTGGATAAGCTGCTGAGAGGATACACTCAAGCAGAGGCCCTAGGATAAGATAGATCGAGGCACTTTGTGATGAACATGAAGTACCAAGACATAGTACTTTGTGATGAACAAGGAGTACTAATATGAGCAGCACTTTGTGATGAACAGGGAGTGCAAATATAAGCAACACTTTGTGATGAACAAGGAGTACCACTAGGATCAAAAGTTTAAAGAATTCAAGGTTGGAGATGAAGTTATGGTTGACCTAGGAAAATAAAAATTTCCTATTAGAGAATATAATAAGTTGAAAATTAAGAAGTTGGATCATGCAATATTATAAAGCTATACATGATTCTAGAAATGGATATGAGGTAGAATTTGCTTATGAAAAATATTTCACCCATTTTTTAACATTGTTGATTTGACAAAATATTTTTAAAGGAGATAATGTGGTTGGGCTGATAGAAGACTTGTGGGATATATAAATAACTACTCCAAAGAAGGAATAGATAGAAAAAATCTTAGATATCCATGTGGGAAGAAGTATAGGAAACAAATAGTATGAAGAATGTATAGTTAAGTAGATGAGAAGGCTCGTTGAAGATTCATTATGGTTATCTAAGGAAAAGGTTGATTATCTTGATTTTCTTCAAATAGTAGAGATGTGACAAGGTCACTTCTCAAATTACCCTAGGTGTCTAATGCAAGAGCATCTAGGGTGTAAGGGAAATAAATTGCATCCCTCAAAAAAAAATATTTTCTTTTTTTGTAAGTTTCTTTAATTGTGTGGAGTCCATGATGACACTAAAAACCTATCCCAAGGAGAGAAAAATAAAATAAAATTGAATGGTGGAATAATCATCTCAATATCTTGTGTTGTCTGGGATATATATTAGTTTTTGTCTCGAGAAATTCTCCTATAGGGTTTCAGGCTCAAATTTGAAGCCCTTAGAAGTCTTGTATAAGCTTGAGAAGTGGACAAATTTTTTCTTAGATGATCTAAACATTCTATATCTCATCAATGTATTTCCAACAATATGTTATAATAGTAAATTAGATGTTCTAGTCAAAAGTTATGGCTTTAAGAAGTTCTATGACTAAAATCTAAATTTCAAATAAAATATCTTCTTGGATAGAAAAATGAAGGGTTAGACCTCTGGGTGCCTAAAAAGTGGAGTTGCACTTTCCAAAATATTTTAAGGCGAATGGAATTTACAAAAGATATCCCCATTAGTACATATCGTGGCTCCAAATTGTAGAGTTTTCTTAGAGTTGATTTTCTTTATAGTGAGTTAAGCCCATGTGGTTATAGCATTGCAATTTCTAAATATGTAATTCCATTTTATTGAAGAAATTGAAAGTGTTTTGTTATCCTTTTTGCTTTTTTTTGTGTTAATATTTATTGTTGTATTATGCACCAATAGTGGGTGGAGTATCCCTTCATCACACATGATGTACTTCCTAAGTGTTGGTGATGGTTACAAACACATTTAGGAAATCTAGCAAATTTTGGAGGTTATGTTCTTATAAGCTAGATCCCTAGTGAACAATCTTTACAACTTTTAGTGAAATAATTGAGACTAAAGAGAAACACATGATGAGTATAGGGTGATGTCAAAATCAATAAATGCAGATTCTTCTTTAACGTCCAAGATCTAAATGTTCCCTTCACATCCCAACACGACTCTAAATATGTGAGCGAGTCCTCAAATACAACAACCAAGAGCACAGACCAACAAGTTATGTACTATGTTAGCTCATAATAACAAATGAAGTGGTTAATATGATCAAATTTAAAAGTTGAATTTTAAAAAGGCGAGACTTGTGGAAGGGACTTGGTTCAAGTCTACACATACAGATCTAATCTAGGGTGACAAATACTACGTTTGGGAACTGAGAATGCAAATATGGAGATCAAAAATAAAGATGATCGAGATATGGAATGCCATGAACTAATTTCATACAAGATTGTTGGTTAACAAATTGGTCTTTTTCCAAAATAATGCTTTTAAACAAGACCTAAATAGTTAATCAACAGTTGGTTAAACTAAAGAAAGTTTCCCTCTAAATTTTGAAATAAAGGTACAACTCCCTTCTTAAGATAAAATTTTTATTTTTTGATAAATTGAGCTATACTTTTCCCCTGAAAGTAATAAAGGTACTAACATTTGCCCAACACTATGAAACAAATGCGAAAAGAAAAATGATAGGACAATACATGCAATTTGCTATTGAAGATTTATTTGCTCAAAGACTATCTCCACCAAATAGAATTTTTTTCTAAACAAGGTATTGACTCAAAGATTAATAACTATGCTAAAAAATATAAACAATGAATTCAAAATACAAATTTAACTTCTAAGAAGACAAAAATCATTCGTGAGAACATTAACGTTGCCATTTAAGGGTGATAGCATTCATTTGCATAAAACTCAAATATTCATAACAAAACATGAACGACATTCAAATCTGATACACAAAGATCTCAAACCTCAAAAATCCCAAAACAATATATATGACCTACAAATTTGATCGATACTCACTCATATGTCAAAGAATAAGGGGGATCAAAATTTTCCAATCCCTTTCAATATTCATTTCAAACATAAATATCCATGAGTTAAAAGAAATAGATTCTTTTAAAAGAATTATTTTAAACATTATTAAGTCTTTTGCAATAGTAACAATAAAAAAAAGTTTAATTGACAAGTGACATCATAAAGTTAGAAAGTAGTTCAAATCTATGAGGTGGTTGTTCTTCCCAGTTGTGTAGATTGTTTCTTCGCTTGATGGTCTTTATAATCTTGTAACGCCTTAAGGACTCTTGGAATACCTTGACGATTTGCAATGGTCACATACTTTTCCTGTAGTGCCCATATAGATAATCCCTTTCCCAATTTCTTTGACTTTAGAAATGAAGGTTTTGTAGTGATTGGCGCACCAAATTAAGGATGCATCAATTCTTGCAAACTTATTATGTTTTTCTTTGTCAAAAGCCTTCAGATTAGCCAGTGTATCTATATTATTCTAGAATTCTATCTTCAATTCATCCGTCACGACATACCTAAAGTTGTCCTTTCTTCTAATATCTGCAAATTCTTGAATTAATTCAATAACCATTATATTGGCTTCTCAGAGCAGTTTACCCCGTTCTTTGATGTTTTGCTGCAAAAAGCTACATTTCCAATCTAAACTTTGGATCTGTGAGTCACGTAAAGTGTCCTTAAATGTTTCTAGCTAGTGCCACACCAATCCCCGTATCAATAATTTCTTGTAGTTCCTTCATAGCATGTTGATGTGAAGACTCTTTCATTTTGGAATTGCTTATTTTGGTGGCTACACTATTCCTTGCTAGAACCAATTCATTATAAGATATGCTCAAGTTATTTATAAATGGAATACCTTTAGGTAATTTATCCTTGTGCAATTCGGCCAAAATGATTGTCTATCTGTAATTTCTCCACCAACTCTTTATTCACACTAGATTTTGGATTTAAATTATTATTTTCAAAGAGCTAGGGGCATATGACGATGATGGACTCAATAATGATCTTAGGCGTGAACAGATAATGCCTCAACCATATCCTTTAAAACTTCTTTGTCCATTTTGTCTTTGTCAACTCTCCATCATCTTAGTGGTTGTAACTTGGAAATTATGCATCCCTGCTAGGAGTCTCCATATTGATGTCTCTCCATCACCTTAGTGGTTGTAACTTGGAAATTATGCATCCCTGCTAGGAGTCTCCATATTGATGTGAGTAGAACTAAAGTCAGCTATAGTCGCTTGGCTTGGGTCTTTCTAAGATGTGGCGTGGGCAATTTCCAAAAAAAGATGGTCGAAATTTTCATCCACAACTAGGCATGAGTTGGTTTTGAGATTTTTCTTCTTGGGGATAGGGGGAGACTGCAATCCCTAAGAAATAGTATCCCTAGAAGGTTGCCTAATGGCTTCAATTTTTCTTTAATTAGACAGGTATGTTTCAATCCATGTGGGGAAGACAAGGTTTTGGTAGCACTTTGTATGACATCATGATTAAGGAAGAGAGTTCTCTTAATTAGAGGGTTCTTATCTATGTTTTGCAAAGAGAAAGGGAATGGGGACTTAAACTTACCACTAATGGCTCTATCTTGTGCTACATCTTGAGTTGGTTCCTTCCCTTTGCTCTCATCCTTCTCAGTCTGTTTAGTTTCCTTTCCTCCTTCTTTGTCTTTATCCCCTTATTCTTTCTCTAGATCCCCTACTCTAGTATCTAGTGCAGAGCCGTCTCCACAAATTTTCTTGGGATCTTGATCCCTCCTTGGTGGCTCTCCATCTCCATTTCCTCCTGGATTAGATGGGGGTAGTGTTTATGGAGGTGGAGTTGTGGAAGATGGATTTGGATTGCTAGTGTTGCTCTGCTCCGTTGACTTTTTCTTTGATGTTGGGGTAGTCTTTGAGACGTCACCCTTCTTTTGGCAACCCAAACTCAAGTCCTCCTTGGGACGACAACAATCCTTCTATCCAAGCCGCCCTCTTCTAGTAGATTCCAGTTGATTGGGTCTAGGGGTTGCATCTGTACATGAGAAGCATAGAAAGGGTCGATCATGTTGGACCTATCATTTAAACAATACCATTGACATAGAACTCAAGACCAATCCATTCTCCTCAGTTCAAGGTCCTATGCGTAGTCTTCTCAGTAATCTTCCAACTAGGGAACATGATGATATGAAGGTCCCAATTGTCCTTAACATTTTTTTTTTCTATCAAATTTTAGCCTCAGGACATCATATGTGTCCATAACATGCTTTTTCGTTGCCTTTACAATATTTAGGGCATTCAACTGTGTTTTGCTACAATACATCCCTACAGTGATGGGAAACTGAATGCTGATTTTCCCTCTCGGTACATCTCTTATTTACTTCACAAATCTGTCTACAAATCTTAATCAAAATGAATTTATCAGCTGTGTAACTAGGCAATTTTCAGGGGAAGCCACTCTTAAGTACTTAAAAGTGGGAAACTATAAGAGATAGTTGCATACACTTTAATCAAGGTAGTCATTTTAGGTGAAGTTGTCCATTCTAGATGCCCTCTCAATTCTCTCATCAATCTCATCATGACTACAACATTCACTCTTTGAAGTTTCCATAGCTCCTTTGTAGTTGCAAATTAAGATAAAATCATAAATTTGAATATTTTCATCAAACTATTCACAAAATCTAAACCAGGCCAATGTTTAGTGCAAGCTAAATCATATAACATATATGAAGACATGCAAAAGAATCTGTTCAATCTGAAAGAAGTTATCATGGAGTGTAATCAATCACTGATTTAACCTGCCGAATCCAAATATGCTTCGTCGATATTAATAATCTCGACGAATAAAAACATCCATTCATCCAAGTTGAAGGCATCTTCATCCCCTTAGGATTTGCGTAACAAAAGAATCATATTTGCAATCTCCCCAAGTTCAATAGAGAATTGTGAATAGTTTTGGGAAACTTCAATTGCCCTTTTCTAGGGTTTACAAACTAGTCTTTTGCAATCATATTCCTGTAGTAACCCTTCTTGGTGTTGAAAACACATTGGGACAATGTGAAGTCCTAGTGAGCATATTCTGCTCTATTCGAGAGCTGAAATACGTTCTCAATGGTAGCTCAATCTAGGGTTACGAGGACCCAATTATCTCATGTCTTAATATCCCTCGTATTGGGGTCATACCTGTTTATACATTCCAACACCAAATCTGTACATTGCACAGAGACCAAGAAGGCAACAACTTTGAGCAACCCACCCTCTACTAAATTTTGTGTGACTGGATGACTGTTAGGGTTTTGTATTCTCTGCCAGAATTCCTTCCATTTAATATACCCCAACTTGGTGTCCCCTATCTTTGGTAGAGAACACTCAAGCCCATTCAAGTGCTCGTACCCCAGATACTTGTATTTCATGTTTTCTCCCTTTCAAAATATAAATTTCAATGAAATCCAGTCGGAAAAACCCACTTTTTAGTTTCAATTACTTCTAAATGCCAAATGTAAAATTCTAACTCAAGGCGACTGGTTATATGGTAGTTCTGGAAAGCTGACCTCTCTGCAACAATGATAGTGATTTGGATAACTTGGTGCACTTTAACCTTTCTAGATTCCTCCTCCTTTTGATATAATGAATCTTTTGGCCAAAGCTTTAGAGTAAATAAGGAAAAAATTTGAAATGGGACTGGGAGCATTTAATGTCCCACCAACCACCACACTGAAATTAATGCTTGACATTCTTAAAAATTTATGCCACTATGTCAACTTTACATTAATTCAAATGACCTTGTCGCATTTTACCTTCGGTTCTAATTTTGATTTCTTATTGTTTTGAAAATGAGCTGTTTTTTTTTATAACAATTCATGAGATTGTGTCGAGAGGCGACCTTAGTTCTTAAACTTTTCTTTAGGTCCAAAACATGCAATAAATCATCTTGACAATGTCATTGAGTGCAACCAAGGTTTTTGAACTTGGCCTTTAAAGTCTCAAGTCTTTACTCTTCCTTCATGTGTTTTGGTGCCGACTAAATAGTCAAGCTCCAAAATGGTTTGAGAACCATTGTCAAGCTCTGATGTCTAACTTTGAACTCAAGACTTGACTAACTTGAATCGATGCTTCAAAGATAAGAGGAAAATTTTGGTTCAAGTTCATACATCAAAATTCGACAAGGAAAATGAAACTCATAACTTAGTGTCAAACAAGGCATTGGAATTCGACATGACATCATGAACTAAGAAGCAAAGCCGATAGAGTTGAAAAGTCAAAACGATGTTGACTTTCAAGTTGGTGCAAAAAGGTATGCCAGGCTCCGAAAGATCATCTATAACTCAAAACTTGAACAATTTTGAACAAGAGCTAAGTGCCGAACAAAGTGTCAGAGTGCTACAAAGTAGACATCACTCGACTAAAAATCAGTGTGTTTCAACAAGTGCATAGGAGAAAAGGAAGCAAAATTTAGACCGGTTCAAAATAACTTGTTAGATTCTGACGGGTGTTCTATAACTTATACAAAAACTCGACAAGTTAAAAAGGACTTTAATAGATTTCACTCAAAATTGTAAAATGCTTAAAGGTAAAGACCAAAATTAATGGAAAGAAATTAAGAATGAAATTTAGACAATAAAGATTATGCCGCTTGTAAATTAATTATTACATTTACAACACTCTAATCAAAGTGAACCTAAAAATATTAACTTCTAAATAACTATTTCTTAAAAAAAATAAAAAATAAAAAATCTCTAACATACCCAATTTGTAAAAGAAAAGTTAAAAAGAAAATCCTTTGGTTGAAAAAACAATCAATTAATGTTTTACCTCATTGTCCTAAACCTCTAAATTTCGAAGGAAGAAATTTTATATTTGTTGAATTAATGCAGAAAAAAGAATACATAGATGGTGGGCTGTTGTTGAGTTCATCTCCTCGATTAATTTCGAAGGAAGACTAACTGTGGGTTTTTTATTTTGACGCCTGGATGAGTGGAAGAGAAAAACAAAACTTATACTTCAATAGATAGAGTATTCCAGATCGATAAACCCCAACCACTCAAAACTCTAAAACCCTACAAAAATTTATGATAGTTATTGAAAATCTAGCAGGTTCTGGTATCGAATGGTATATATCATTATATGTTTGAAAATGAAGATAATTTCTATTGCAATGCCCCGAATTACAACAAAACTTGTTAACAGTAATCGCCCTCGAAGCTGCGTTAACATTTACATAAGAATATACAAAACCCTCCAGTTTAGACCCCACAAAACCTTCAACTTCAGTCCTGAGATACAAAACGAGCAGATGCATTGAAAATAAAATGGACACCAAACCCTTGACTTGCTTATCAAATTTATCCATAAATTCAGAGTTTTACAGGCCTTCAATAAACTCATTAAGCACTTCGAATAATTCTCTTCGTAGTTGGCGCTACACATTTAAACATATTTACTCAAATTCCTGCAAAATATTGTATTCAAATTCTAGTAATCACAGGCCTTTAGAAAGCCATATTGTCTTGAGCTCGAGTCACAAGAAAGTTTATTTTACAGAGGGATTTTACCCAAATAGAGGAAGAAAACAAACGATTGTGGTTAAATTGTACCCGAGGTTTAATGGAGGAGGAGGCGGAGGAGGTGAGAGGAACGAAACAGAGCGTGTGGTATTTAATTTGGCTATGGCGGGAGCTTTAACTTATCTGACTGTTACAGGAAAGATGGGCTGGGTTTTCGATGCAATCGTTTCTCTATCAGTAAGTATTTTGTTTGTAATTTTAGATAAAATGTCCATGCATTAAGCCTTCGTTTGAATTATAAATTGAGATAGATTACTTAATTTTAATGTTCTGAAGACACTTTTCTTCTTTTAATTTGATGCAAACTCATGCAATGTTACAATTGAATTATACTGCGTGTATAGTTTAAGCAAATGTAGATTACAGTTGTAATTTTACTTTTAAGTGTTTAGTAGCAAGGACATTTCAATAGTTTTATGAGGGAACTTAAGTTTAAAAAATCTATGGCAAATAGAGTACACTGCAAGATAGTCGAACTAAATTCATCCTACTTATGACAACTTTCATCCTGTGCACTTATTGAACTCGGAATAACCTACCCAAGCAGTTGCTAAAGACTAAGGGATATCTACTCTGTCAAGCTTTACCAAACTAATTGCTGCTTGAACAAATGATACTGTTGAAACAAGCAATTAGTAATTACCCATTCAGACTGAGGCTATCTAATAGTTGTTTCAGTTAAATCCGCCCAACTTATGGCAGCTTCAGTGGTGGATTGCACTCAGCCACATCCTTTTTTTGGTCCCATAAACTTACAGGCTGCATAATTGCATCCTGTGAGCATCACTATGGTGATGCCCTGTTTTACCAGTAGACTAGGCCCATGAGACTTTTCTTTTAGCTATAGGCTATTTTCTGCTAGTTGCCTAATAGTTCATGGATTAAAAATGTTATGTTCCCCAATTAACATTAGTTTCAAA
Source organism: Cryptomeria japonica (assembly GCF_030272615.1). NCBI lineage: Eukaryota > Viridiplantae > Streptophyta > Pinopsida > Cupressales > Cupressaceae > Cryptomeria > Cryptomeria japonica. The sequence continues at coordinate 183,580,932 of NC_081411.1, read as the reverse complement.
AAATCATTTGTAATTTAATATTAAATGTATAAAAAGTTTGTAGATTTATCAAAATTACAAATATTATGAGCAAATTCTCTGTTTTTTTCTTAAATAGTAGTCTATAATATAGGCATTGGTTATTTTTAAGATGTAAAGAAGATTTCCTTCTGTTTAATACTCATAACTCATAAGTAATATTTAATCCCATACTTTTTTCGTGTGTTTATAACATTATGCATATAGGTGTTCGGGGTCCAATACTATTTAGTATCCATTTTCAGGATAAATGGAGTGGAATATTTAATAATTGCACCATTCACAGTGACCCATGTCTTATGAGTGGTGGTTTACGATAACTCATTTCTCATGATGAGCCTGAATGCTTTGCTTGGCTCTCATCTTGATCCATATTTAGTGTGGATATTTCTCTGCCTAAATCACTAATATGTTTCATATCTATTCGAAAAGTGTTACGAATGATTAGGTTGCTAATTCTTATGTAATTGTGCAGAAAAGCATTCTGTCTTAAATTTGTTATTGTTAAGTGCAAATATACATAAAAAAGATTATAGGAACTAAATAAAGAGCAAGACCAAACATAAAATGGAGTATACATAAAGAGCATGAGAAATTTAGTTTGGGAATAACCTACAGAATAATGAGGCATCTTCTTCTCATGCCACTATCTCTTTGCTGTCGGACAAAGGTTTACTGCCTTTTTGAGGCCTACATAGACATCTTATACATTCAAGAGTATGCCCAAACACCTATACAACATTGCTACGTCTCTCTAACTTTTTGTACATTTAATACAAAAGGGGTCAGGCAGGATTCCGTTTCAGTTGTCTGAGTGGAGAATTAGACCAAAGGAAGAAAAAGTGTACAGGGCTTGTGAGCCACACCAATTGGAAGCATATGTCAATTAGTGACTATTTTGAGAGATGACAAAAACTATTGCTATTTTGGTAACATACAGAAATCTCACCTATGGCAAACAGTTTCATGAGCAGCTGAAAATGTCCTATTTACAATAAATAGTATGGCTGAACCTCATTTGGGAAGGTCGATTGGTTCTCCTTTCATTTCTTCGTATGTGAGATATCCAGTTCCTCTTGCTGACTCTTCTGCTCATTATTGGTCATAAATATACCCATTGGGGGGTGCGAAAGTGGGGAAACACTCAATTGTAATTCAATTCCACCATAGATGCTGTTAAGGACACGGGTCCTGAATGCAGTCCTCAGCCATAGGTCTAGCTCGTACATGTTGATTCAACAAGTAATTCCACAATGTTGCAGTTGGGATACGCTTGTGAGAGGTGAGAAGATGTGCTAAGGAGAAGCAATATATTTTTGAGGGCTCTCATGAAGGGATCACACTTGTAGATTGACAACTGGGATTGTTGCTAGAATTTTCTCCCTAATTGGGCTTCTCTAGAGTTATCTTTTTGATGTGTAATGTCCCTTTTTCAGTCCATTCCAGCATTCTTGGAAAGTTCCAAGATTCTTGAAGAGTGCTGGTTTTATTGAAACACTTTTTTGACATTGGCAGAGTGTTCCAGGAATCAAGATGAATATGATGTATTTTTCCAAGTGTAGATCCACTTTCAAGGATATTTCACACTTCTCGGAGATTTTCAACATCCTTGGAGGGTGACAACTAGGACATGTTGATGTGTTTTCTGGGCACATTTTAAACACAAAATAAAATACCCAAAATTATCTTATCCTCTCTTGATCAATGTCTCTCAAATGCTGAAAATTCACACAAGGATCACGAGATAACTCCAAGGTTCTTGTATGTCAGGTCACGATGTGTGGATAAGCACAGTTAGTCATTGTGATTGCTGTTTCATCAAGGGGCTTTACATTGAATAATTGAATACTTGAATTGCTGGAACTTAGATCCTAACTACTTGCTTGGAGAGTAAAAAAGGGCAAAAGACGTAGGGTTTAGGAAGTCTACGCTACTCCTAAGAATGCAAGAGACAATGAATGATTGGATGAAGTTCAACTAAGCTTCGCTTTGCCATGAATGAACAACTCTACAAAGCTTAGTGCAATCTCCTAAGGTAGGTACATGATGTTCAAATCACTATCAACAACAAAGACACCATCAAAGTAATGCATATCAAAGTGTGAATAGCAATTGAAGTTAAGCTCATTAAGAATTTCAGCTGACCACGCAAGGCAAACTCACAATCAGCGAATTGCTAGTGGTATGGATATATGAATTCCATCATCAATCATTCACAATTCCTTTCATTCATCTAATCAACACGAAAGCAAATGAGAAGTAGAAACCATGTAGCTTGTTGAAATAACACATTTCACCATATCTTCAATGAAAAGAGTATATGCATTTACAAGCCTTAACAACAATTCCTCCTTCTCCTAATCTAACTTCTAACTATTACTAACCTCCTATTTTCTATCTTTCTCCTATCCACTAATTCTCTTCTGCTAACTATTAACCTTTACAAATGAAGAGATTGAGCTTTATATAGAGAGCTCATTACAATGAGTGGCCAGGATTGAACCCCATCAATGGCCAAGATTTTACAATGACACCCTAATTAGGGTTTGTTACAACAAACTTTATTTTGGCCAATGAAATAATTATAATGCTTAGACACATGTCATTTTTGGAGTGTTTGACCAATAGATAGTGGGGGTAGGTGCATTAGAGTTTGTGCCCCCATGAGTGAGCTTGGTTCATTGAATCAAGACATGCTGATGTAGGACTTCCTTGATTGGTGGAGTAAAGATTGGGATGCCCCTCAATTTGCACTTGTACTTGGTAGATCATCATGAAGGAATGTTGAGCGATACCTCTTGATACTCAACATAAGTCACTTGCTCAAATCTTGGTGTGATGATAATCAAGTTTGACCTTCTACCCTTGCTTGTCTATCTTGTCTTGAGGTGATTGTGTGACTTCTCCTTTTTATGAAATCTTTTGAATATCCTGAAATCCTTCTTGCACAGTCACCTTCTTGGTATCATTGTGCTTTCCAGTTTCTGTTGAATGTCATGCTTGCCTTGTATTGTGTTACATCTCGATGTAATCTTGAATGTGCTTCCTCACTCCTCACTTTTTATTCTCCAATCAGACCTGGAAAAGAAAACATTTTGAATCATATTGATGAAATAACAAAATTGACTAAATCAATACACCTTCTATCACACTAAAAGAAGAATTTCAGACTTTTTGAGTGCCAATGGAGTGTTAGTTTTAAGATCAGATTTGCAATAAGCAGAAACACAGAAATACAAAAGCACTTGAAAAATAGAACACAACATATATCCTGGGAAAACCCTCCTTCTCGAGGGAGAAAAACCTAGCCAAGAATATATCTCTTATATATTGAATGAAAGAGCAGAAATCTGCTTCCAATCTGGGCCAAACTCTAGGACGACCTGAAATAATGAAACACAACACCTATTCCTAGATGTGAATGCACATTTACAATGAATTCTCCTTGATGTCGATCTTCTCTAAGCAAAATGATAATCTGCTGTAGATATGCGAACTCCTTGGTAGGTGCGAATTGTCTTGAGAATGAATTGATTAATTGATTGATGAAATGATCATCACCTTCTATATATACAAAGTAAGGTGCCTCTTCACAAGCAAGGTGACTCTTCACAAGGGTCGGTCTCATTCAAGAACCAAGGCGACTTTTCATCTTGGGTCGGCCTTATAAATATAAAATAATAATAATTAGATAGCAAGTCCGACTTGCCTTGGAATTATTTAACTAACATTTATTCTTTCAAATTTGAGAGAAGGATATCTCCTGAAGCTATAACATCAACACTCCCTCTTAGCTAGGGAGATATCTTTCCAGATATCCACGTCATGGAGTCTCTCAACATGACACCCACAATGGCTACACCCATTTGTGGAAAGCTCAAAGGTTCATCACGAAGTCCCTTAACCTGATGTCGTCATGGAGTCTCTCAGCATGATGTCCACCATGGCTACTCCCATGCGTGGAAAGAAACACACGTATAAGTGCCCATCACGTAGTCTCTCAATGTGATGTCGTCATGGAGTCTGTCAACATGACGTCCACCATGGCTACTCCCATGTGTGGAAAAACACAAGCACAAAGAGTTCATCACGGAGTCTCTCAATGTGATGATGTCATGGAGTCTTTCAACATGACATCCACCATGGCTACTCTTAGAGGGTGGAAAGGACCACATCTCTGTCTCAAAGATGGACAAGGGCTTTCACCTCAAATTTCTCCGTCTCAGAGAAAAATGCATGAACAAGGGCTTTCACCTCAAATTTCTCCGTCTTAGAGAAAAAATGCATTAACAATGGCTTTCACCTCAAATTTCTCCCCCTCAAAGAAAAAATGCATTAATAAGGGCTTTCACCTCAAATTTCTCCGTCTTAGAGAAAAATGCATTAACACAAATTTTCATGGTGATGTGACTCCCTCTAGAGCTCCATGTACTTGCATCAACCGTTTGACCTCCTCATCCAAAGTTGCCTCTTGATGGTTTGTCAGACTCCCTCTGAATATTAATTCCTCTTCTTTGAAGAAACTGCTTGCAATCTGTATAGGTTCTTCCTCTTTGAGAGATGTCTCAACTCAATCCCACGATTGCAAGCTGTGTCTCCATACATATCTTCAGCCTATGTTACTTCCTCACAGGATGCAACAATCTCTTCCTCCCTTGAATTCCTTATGCAATCTCTCATCATCCTTTTGGTCCTCGATCCGTCCATCCACAAATCTGTAGCATTTATTAATGCAAGTTGGCCACTGGTCTATATCCTTCCCGAGGTCTCAATATTGAAATGCTCGACACCCAAACCAAACCGTGCTCTATCTCTCCCGCATTCTTCTTCTAATATGAATGGTACACACCCCTATAAATGCACGATCTCAACAAGTCTCCAGTAACTCCTGCACCATACCATATGTGTCTAGCAATAATGCTTAACTTCATCCCAAAGCTAATGTAGTGGCAATTACAACTTATGCGAAGGCTAGACTATTCCAAGATTACTCTTGCGTCAGTTCATGTAGCCCATCTCTTCGACTCCAAGAAATTTGCCTCAACATGAAGTGCTTATTCAAAAGGTTCTCAACTATGATTCTTCAAGACATCGACAAATTTGATTAGTTCCCAATTCTAGACATTTCCCTGAGTTACACGACAACTCTTGATTAAAAAATCTTTTTTTTTTTTTTAATTTATGCTTATTTTCAATAATTGACTGACTTTAAACATGTGTCACATTTCACAGCAACCTTCAGAATAAACTCTTTAGCTGGTTCCCTTTGATTATTTGCGAATATCTCCAAGGATGCTGACTTTTATTGCTTACACAAATCTGATCAGGTCTCGTCTTAAACCCGCTGTGATACCATGTTAGTTTTAAGATCAGATTTGCAATAAGCAGAAACACAGAAATACAAAAGCACATGAAAAATAGAACACAACATATATCCTGAGAAAACCCTCCTTCTCGAGGGAGAAAAACCAAGCCAAGAATATATCTCTTATATATTGAATGAAAGAGTAGAAATATGCTTACAATCTGGGCCAAACTCTAGGCTGATTTGAATAATGAAACACAACACTTATTCCTAGATGCCTATGCACAATTACAATGAATTCTCCTTGATGTTAATTTGCTCTAAACAAAATGAAAATCTGCTGAAGATATGCGAACTCCTTGATAGGTGCGAATTGCCTTGAGAATGAATTGATTGATTGATAAAATGAAATGATCATCACCTTCTATATATACAAAGTAAGGTGCCTCTTCACAAGAAAGATGACTCTTCACAAGGGTCGATCTCATTCAAGAACCAAGGCGACTTTTCATCTTGGGTTGACCTTATAAATATAAAATAATAATAATTAGATAGCAAGTCCGACTTGCCTTGGAATTGTTTAACTAACATTTATTCTTTCGATTTTGAGAGAAGGATATCTCCCGAAGCTATAACATCAACAACTCAGTGTGACTTGTAGATTATTATTACAATTTGATTACATTCAGTTTTCAGGAGGTTACTTACAATACATTCAAGGGGTGTAAATGTTCAGATTGTTATTGCTTATATACATCTCTAATATCTAATTTTCTAAAAAGTAAAGCTTCTGAGATAGAAGTCACTTTAAGTTTGTATGTATAGTTGACACTTCAAGAATATTGAGTTAATGGTCAAATTGTTGAATAGGTGCTTACATTTGAAAGAGTTGGTGCTCTTAAGATTAGGAGTTTGGTGACTCCTTAGAGTTGGTGTTCTTAAGATAGGGGTTTGGTGACTCCTTAGGCTTGGTGCCCTTAAAGATTGTAATTGATTTTAACTGTGAGGCTGGATTCAGACAGTAGATCCTAGTAGCGTTTTCACCGTGGTTTTTCCCATCTTCGGTTTCCACGTAAATCTTGTGCATTGATTTTTCATGTTTGTGTATCTTTAAAATTTCAGTTTGAAACTTTTATTTCAGAATTAAGTTCATTAGCTTTGAATAAGTCTTTCAAAAGAATTAATTGGATAAGATTTTAAAGTTTTATTTACTACTAATTCATCCCCCTCTCAATAGTTGATCTACACATTTGGTATGCTTGGTTGGAGATTTTAAAAGTTTGTTTGTTGGAGATTATTTCTCAAAAGTTTGTGTTGTCATTTTATGACACCCTTGGTCCATCAATAAGAACCAATCAGAAATACGATCCATGGACCAGCACTGCCCTAGTTGATGGAGGAGAAAAGCAGAAGAATTATGAAGTGTGAGGTATTTCCTTGCCCGGAGGAAGTTCCTTCTCTTTGCCTTATCTTGTTTTTCTTCTTCGGAACTCCGGAACCCCGAGGTTCCGAAGTTCCTTTCTCTTCTTCTTCCCTTCCCCGGAACTCCGGAACCCCGAGGTTATGAAGTTCCTTTGCTAAGTCTCGCCTTTTCCTTGCCTCCTTCTTAGTTCCCCGGAACTTCGGAGCCCCGAGGTTCCGAAGTTCCTTTCCCTTGCCTTCTTCGGAACTCCGGAACCCCGAGGTTCCGAATTTCCCTCCTAGCCTTTCTTCCTTTCTTTCTTCGGAACTCCGCAACCCGGAGGTTCTGAAGTTCCTTCCTTAGCCCCTTTTTCAGTTCGCCAGAACCCCGAGGTTCCGAGGTTCTTTCCTTGTCTTCCCCACTTCGGGAACCTGAGTTTCCGAAGTCCTCGAACTTCTTTCCGGTGGCAACACTTCTAGATGGTGTGATCAACACTCAAAGCTTCAAATGCTCCAATGACTTTTGTGACTTGTGCATCTTCTTTTGTGGAGCCACAGGGGTGCATTTAATGTTTTTGGCAGGATTTCCATCAAGAGAGGTACGAGGTCATGCTTGTTGTGGTGACATATGTCATGTCTGCATGCTCTAACTTTGGAAGGTCAATCAATCCACCCTTCTCAGGGTTGCCTTTTCAGGGTATGGCTCGGTTGCTTGCATGTACAACAGTCAAGTGCATGCACTTCCTTGCACTCCCAGACTGACATTTCCCTACACACACAGAGGTCATGATCACTCTTGTAACCGGTTTTCTATATAAAGGTTGTTAAGCCTTATTGTAAAGGGTTCTCTCCCTGCTGGCTTGAGATATTTTATGCTGTCCCACTTCTCTTGTATTTATCTTGCATTTATGCAACTGTAAGTTTGGCCATTGGCCTTATAATGAATTGAAATCACCATTCTTGCCTTCCTTCAAACTTATGTATGCTGTGTATGTTTCCTTACCTTCATCATAGGTGTATGTTTTGTGGCTCTTCTCTCCATGTATGCTGTGTTAACCTATTTCTGGGTGTGACTTGTGGGAAACCTTCTCTCCTCTTAACACTTAGCAAATTCTAACCTCCATACATGCATTGGGGTCACTCATACAACTGAAGTTTGTGCATATGACATAGCCATAAGGGCAGAAAATTGTTTGATACAGGCTGGGAAGATAGCTCCAAGGCCTTCGATGCCTCTCTTCCCAGAGGCCCCTACTCAACAACCCACCTTGGCTCCTATCCCCATGGCGCCCGCAGGTCAACCATCCACACCCTCTACATTCTCTAATGAGCCCCATGAAGTCAAGACTCTATTGCAAAACTTTGGCAATGAGTTGGTGGCACTAAAAAGGCAACAAACTCAGTATGGCAGACTTTACCAAGCACAAGGTCAGAGTTATCAACAGAATAGGTCACCCTTTCAAGGGCAAAACCAATGGAGCAATGCTAGACCCTTGAATAGTGTGAACCCTACAGCTGTAAGTAGCTCAAAAGCAATAGTTCCAATGCAAAACAACCTTGCCCAAGAGCAAGATTGGTGTCAACCATGCAATGAGCCACACAACTAAGGTGCATGCCAAAATGGAGGGTTTGTCCAAGCCTTAGTGGTGCAGAATGAGACGACCACTTCTGGCCAGCAATATGACCCAAATCAGCGTAGTGTTGGCACTCAAGCTTACTTGCAAGATGATTCTACCTTTGTCAATTGGTAGGAGGTAGAATTCTGTGGTTTGAACCAAACAAATGGTGAGTCTATGCTGCAATATACAAGGTGAAAGAAGAGAGCCATGGAGGCTGCCTCACCTTCAACATCAGGCCAAGCTCCAACACCCAATGTAGTTGTCCATGATACAAGCCAAAGTACCTTGCAAGGGAGCAAGAGGCAGGAAGAGGCCCAAGTCGTCCAAAGAGGAAAGGTAGACCTTGTAACCTTCAAGGGGTCTCTAAAATCAGCTAGTGTTCCTTTCAACATAGTTGATTGGATGAAGAAGGCCAACCTCAATGTCACTATGTGGGAGGTCCTTTCCATCCCATCTCAAAGGGATTTGCTTAAAGAGGCACTGAAGGACGTCGATCAGTCAAGTGATGAGGCAGCAGTCAGCGGAAAGGTAGTCTCCACCAGTTTGGTGCAACCCAAGGAGGAAGAGGATTCAAGCAAGATCAGCAAGCCTCCCCCCTTCTATCTCTTCTTAATCATAGGAGATAACTTGGTTCACAACTGCATGATAGATTCAGGAGCTAGTAGCTCAGTCTTGACGAAGAAGGTAGCTGACCTTCTTGGCATAGAATATGAACCTATGACTAAAGGGGTGGTCCAATTAGATGGCACTTTTATTAAGATAGTTGGGGTTGTTAAAAATTTGAAGTTAACCTTGCATGCATGCCCTGGTTGCACTGTGTTTCAAGACGTATCAATCATCGACCTCCCTGCCTTCTTTGCCATCTGCCTGTCTAGAGACTTCACCGCCAAGATAGGTGGGTACTTGTCTTCTGATTGGTCCCACATGCTATTTTGAACAAGGTATGGTACCAAGGTTACCATAAGGGCAGAGCCCATTGCCCAAAACCACATTGAGCCCTACACCCCCAGCCCTATAAACATGAATTGCACTTTGCATGAGGGGGAGGAGTGTACTATCCGTGAACCTGCCACTCTTTTGCAAGAGGTCCTTGATTGCTTGTTGGACGAATGGGCCAATGCTTTTCAGTTTGATCCATTAGCTGAGATTGAAGAGACTGGGCTTGGCTCCTATTGTATCCATGAAGAGGATACTCCTATCCCTAACCTCATCAAGACACAAGGAGACTTAGAGGGGTCATGGAGCATGTTTTTTGATGGTTCAAGAAACAAGAACGGTGCAGGTGCTGGTGTGATGCTTGTTTCTCTTGAGTAAGAGAAATATTTCTTCTCTTTTAGGCTTCAGTTTGGCTGCACCAACAATGTTGCTGAGTATGAAGGCTTAATTCAAGGTCTCCAACTTGCACAAAGGAGAAAGATCAGATCTTTGCAAATATTTGGAGATAGTGAGTTGGTGGTTAATCACATCTGAGCTCAAAGTGTAACAAAGAACAACCTGCTCAAATCATACAAACACAGGGTTTGGGACTTGATTGAAGGATTTGAAGCCTTCAATATCTAGAGCATTCCTAGAGGTCAGAACAAGCATGCTGATAGGCTTGCAACGGTTGGTGCTCAATTCGACATACCAACTCATGTTGTAAGTGAGCAGGAAGAACACATCAAGCTTGTTGTGAGGCCTACTGTCCCAGACAATTAGGTAAATTGGCAAGTGTTCGAAAGCGATCAACAGATTGTCAACTTCTTGCAAAATGAAGCAGAATTTTTTGCTAAAAATCAATCTAAGTTGCAAGACCAGTATGGAGATCAAATCATGCAACTCAACTCCAACAAGTTGCCTAAAGGTCTAGTTACCTTGGAAGGCATTTTCAACTCGGATGATCAGTTGAAGAAGAAGATGAAGTTGGCTGCAAAGAGGGGTGATTACAAGCCAGTTGCTGTCACCGAGGGTAGGTCTCTAAACTTGGGCAAGGTGTGTTCCTCAATCAAACAAGAGGCCTTTGTTGAGCTTTGTCAAACATATGATGACATAGTTGCTTGGACCTATGAAGACTTGAAAGGTTTTGACCCTAGCTTAGCCCAACATACCATAGAGCTAAACCCAGATGCAATGCCAGTTAGACAAAAGTAAAGGCCAATAAACCCCAAGATTGAGCCACTAATGAGGAAGGAGTTGACCAAGCTCATAGAAGCCAATATCATCTTCCCTATCAAGCACTCCTCCTGGGTGGCCAACCTTGTCCCTGTAAGAAAGAAGAATGGGGAAATCATACAATGTGTAGACTTTAGGGACCTCAGTAGAGCCTCCCTCAAGGATCACTATCCCCTTCCCTCTATGGAGCAGATTCTCCAAAAGGTCAGTGGCTCAGAAAGATTTTCATTCTTGGATGGGTATTCAGGCTACAATCAAATTTTCGTCCAAGAATCAGACCGATACAAGACTGCATTTACTACTAAGTGGGGTACCTATGCTTATTGCAAAATGCCCTTTGGGCTAACCAATGCAAGTGCCATGTTTCAAAGAGCAATGGACGTGGCTTTCAAAGGGGAATTAGCAAAGTTTGTGCTTGTATACCTTGATGACATAACTGTTTATTCGAAGCATGCAGCTGGCCATCTTGGTCATCTTGAGCAGGTGTTCATGAAATGCAGGGAGTATGGTGTGTCCTTGAACCTTAGCAAGTGTGTATTTGCTACTGATCAAGGAAGATTGCTAGGACACATTGTATCCAAGGAGGGCTTGACCATTGATCCAGAGCGAGTGGAGGCTATTCTTTCTCTTCCACTCCCCAGTCACAAGAAAGGATTGCAAAGTTTCCTTGGTAGGATCAACTTTGTGAGGAGGTTCATTCCCAACCTTGCCACCATGGTAAAACCCCTCACTTCCATGTTGAAGAAAAACTTGGTTTTCAGTTGGACCAAGGAAGGGAGGGCCAGTTTTGAAGAGACCAAACAAGTAATTGCTCAGGCCCCTACCCTTGTCAATCCTAACTATGAAAGGGATTTTATCCTCTATACCTTTGGAGGAGAATCCAGCATCTCAGCTGTCGTAACACAGTTGAACGATGATAACTTGGAGCCGCCTATTGCTTTCTTTAGTGAGGGGTTAAATGACTATGAGCTTAAGTATAGCTATGTAGAGAAGCAAGTCCTCATTGTTGTAAGGGCATTAAAAAAGTTCAGACACATGTCTAATAACAGGATCCAGCTCTTAGTGTCACATGCAAGTGTCAAGGATTTCTCTCTAAACAAGGACATCAACGAGAAGAGGGCTGGGTGGATAACCGAGGTCATGGAATACGACATCAACATCAAGATCACCAAGCTTGTAAGAGGCAGGGGCCTATGTGAACAATTTGTTTCATCTTCGGAGACTACTTCAGAGGTCGCCTTTGTGTTACAAGAGGATCAACCAACTAGCAACGACACTCAACTGAGTTGGGTAAGTGACATGACCACCTTCTTAATGGAAGGTAGATACCCCCAAGGTCTGGACCAGACCAAAAGAAGGCATTTCAGGTTGCAGTCCATTCCCTATGTCTTATTGAATGGCACTCTTTTTCGAAGAGACTCTAATGGAGTCTTGCTAAGATGTATCGAGCAAAATCAAGTCAGCAGATTGTTAGAAGAATTTCACGATGGCTCTTCAGGGGGCCACTTCTCTGCAAGGACCACGACTATCAAAATAATCAGGGCTGGTTATTACTGGCCATCCTTATTCAATGACTCACATAGATGGGTGAAGAGTTGCAAGAAATGTGCTTTCTTCTCTGGAAAGCAAAGACTAGCTGCCCTCCCTCTTCACCCCATCCAAGCAAATCAACCATTTGGACAATGGGGTTTAGACTTCATTGGCATGATAAATCCACCTTCTAGTGCTAGCCACAAGTGGATCTTGGCCGCAACAGACTACTTTACTAGGTGGACATAAGCAGTTGCATTGAGGGATGCCAGTGAGGCCTTAGTGTTGGAATTCCTTGATGAAATTGTGACAAGATTCGGTGTCCCCTCCACCATCATATCAGACAATGCTAGGGCATTTGTTGGAACCCAAATCCGTTCTTGGGCAGTTAAGCATGGTGTATACTTGAAGACGTCATCCAACTATCACCCTCAAGGTAATGGCTTAGCTGAATCTTCCAACAAGAACCTCATCAAGATAATTAAATGGACGATTGAAGACAATCAGAGGGCATGGCATACTAAGTTAAGGACAGCCTTATGGGCTAGCAGGATCACACCCAAGAGGGCGATTGGTAACTCCCCTTTCATGCTAGTATATGGGAAGGAAGCAAGACTTCGAACTTCCTTGGAGTTACCCTCTCTTGAACTATCACATCAGTTGGAATTAACAGAGAATGATGCCATGATAGTAAGGCTAGCTGAGCTGATGGAGCTGGAGGAGGTTAGAAGTCAGGCTATGCATACACTTGAGACTCATCAAGAGCAGGTCAAGAAAGTTTTTGACAAAAAGGCGGCTAATAGGGTCTTCAAAGAGGGAGATCTAGTTCTCAAGTGGGATGCAGACAGAGCCAAAGCTGGGCGACACTCCAAATTTGATGCTATTTGGAGTGTTCCATATGTCATCACTAGTTGCAAGGAGGCCAATGCATTTCATCTCTCTAGGCTTGATGGCAAAGTTCTTCCAATCCTAGTGAATGGGATTCATCTCAAGCCTTGCTTCTAAAGAGGGTGTTGACGAATATGTAAATATTAGACTAGAAGTTGTTTTGCTTTCATAAGTGCTTGTGCACCTGCCACATTCTCCTTAAGAGGGTGTGCGCTCTAGTTTCTAGTTTTCCTCCAAGTGATGGCATACACATGTTTTGGGTCTTTCAATGACTCAGTGCCCAATGGATGCTCAAGGCTTCTGGACTTCATGCTGAACAGGCAAGCATCCCACAGAAATCGCGAAAATGTTGTCATTTTATGACACCCTTGGTCCATCAGTAAGAACCGATCAGAGAGACGATCCATGGACTTGCACTGCCCCAGTTGATCGAGGAGAAAAGAAGAAGAACTATGAAGTGTGAGGTATTGCCTTGCTCGGAGGAAGTTCCTTCTCTTTGCCTTTTCTTCCTTCCTCGGAACTCCGGAACCCCAAGGTTCCAAAGTTCTTTCTCTTTGCCTTCTCTTGTTTTTCTTCTTCGGAACTCTGGAACTCCGAGGTTCCAAAGTTCCTTTCTCTTCTTCTTCCCTTCCCCGGAACTCCAGAACCCTGAGGTTTTAAAGTTCCTTTGTTAAGTCTCGCCTTTTCCTTGCCTCCTTCTCAATTCCTCAAAACTCCGGAACCCCGAGGTTCCGAAGTTCCCTCCTAGCCTTTCTTCCTTTCTTTCTCCAGAACTCCAGAACCCGGAGGTTCCAAAGTTCCTTCCTTAGCCCCTTTTTCAGTTGCCCGGAACCCCAGAACCCTGAGGTTCTGAGGTTCCTTGTTGCTCTCCTTCTCCTTCCCGGAACCCCGGAACCCTTAGGTTCCCAGGTTCTTTCCTTGTCTTCCCCACTTCGAGAACCCAAGTTTCCAAAGTCCTCAGACTTCTTTCCGGATGGCGACACTTTCGGATGGCGTGATCGACACTCAAGCTTCAAATGCTCCAACGACTTTTGTGACTTGTGCACCTTCTTTTGTGGAGCCACAGGGGTGCATTTAATGTTTTTGGCAGGATTTCCATCAAGAGAGGTACGGGGCCATGCTTGTTGTGGTGACTTATGTCATGTCTGCATGCTCTTACTTTGGAAGGTCACTCAATCCACCCTTCTCAAGGTTGCCTTTTTCAAGGTATGGCTAGGTTGCTTGCATGTACAAAAGTCAAGTGCATGCACTTCCCTGCACTCCCAAACTGACATTTCCTTGCACACATAGGGGCCATGATCACTCTTGTAACCAGTTTTCTATATAAAGGTTGTTAAGCCTCATTGTAAAGGGTTCTCTCCCTGCTGGCTTGAGCTATTTTATGCTCTCTCGATTCTCTTGTATTTATGCAACTGTAAGTTTGGCCATTGGCCTTATAATGAATTGAAATCACCATTCTTGCCTTCAAACTTTTGTTTCCTTACCTTCCTCATAGGTGTATGTTTTGTGGCTCTTCTCTCCATGTATGCTGTGTTAACTTGTTTCTTGGTGTGACTTGTGTGAAACCTTCCTTCCTCTTAACACTTAGCAAATTCTAACCTCCATACATGCATTGGGGTCACTCATACAACTGAAGTTTGTGCATCTCCTAGGTGTTTCAGTTGATTTTTTGTGTCATTTCGGGTAGGTAGAGGAACAATCTCTTCTTGGTGCATCACCTCCTTTTATTTTAAGCAATTCTCCCTTCCCTTTACCTCTCCAAGTTGTTAGGATAGGTTTAGAAGTAAGATTTGGAGTGTTGAGTTGGTTCAACACCTGCACTTGGATTGAGATGGAAGTCGGCCTTCTCAGGAGATTCAACCCCCTTGTGCAAGGTCCCACACTTCGGGGTTGTTTCCATGTTTCACAAGGTTGCTGAGCTAGCAAGGGTGCAAGCTTTTGTGAGAACAGTTTGTAAGGACAAAATCCCTCATGAGCAACATTCTTCACGATGTTGAAGGATATTGTCTAAAGAATCACTTGGTGTTTTCACACAAGAAGTATAGCTATAATAATTGATCATTCAAAGTTCAAATTTAGCGTTTGCACTTCATATCAGCCAAGGAGGAGGTTGATTTGAAGGGACATTTCATAGAGGTTGTTAGCTGTTGTTCTTATATTGCTGGGTGTCCCATTTTTGGCTAGGTTGTACAATGTTTGGTTGCTGATTTCAAGCTGGGAGCTAAACGTCTGAATTTAGAAGGGGCTGACTAAGGTTTGGGAGGCAGAAATAACTCTCATAAAGATTAATATTGCTGTTTGAAGACTATCTCAGCCAATCATACCATTTTGAAGACTTTTTGAAGAAGACACCTAGGGTCTGGAGCTTGTTTAATGCAGATTTTGTGAACAGAAAGGACACTATCATTGCTGTATTTTGTGGGCATGTTCTATCTAGATAATAAATGATATTTTGTGATCTGGGTTGTCATTATTTTGAAGAAAAAATGAATATTGTAGTCTGAGTTTAAATTTAGAATTTTTCAACAGTGTTATTTATGAAGTTATTTGAATATTTCTTTCAAATTAAGTGTAGCAAAGTTATATATAAATCTGCACTGTATTTGTGATTGGAAACCACCAGAAAACACAACTAACTTAGTTCAAAACTGAAAAAATATCAGACAGAAACAAGGCTGCATATTATAGTGGTATCAGAGTAGAAAATCCTGCGAACAACGTTTGCATGTGAGCGAACAGTGTTTGCATGTGTGATCTAATACCTAATTGCTTGCATGTCCGTTTTAGGCAATTTCAAAAAAACAAGTAGGGGGTGTCTTTACACAACATCACAAGTTCCTGTTGTGACGTATTCACACATTGCCCCATTGCAAATGGGGACCCCCCACTTTTTTGCTTTTTATGTTAGTTGTCTTAGCTTAGCAGTTGGTATTAGTAAGGTCTTTTGCTATTAGCCTTTTGTTTGAAGAAGTGCACTTTCTCAGGTGGCTAGGCAATGGTAGAGTCATTTCTCCCTCCTTAGGTTGGAAAGAGGTCAAGTGATGTCAATTTGAGCATAGTATGTAAGGGAGGTCAGTTGCAGGTTGAAAATGCAAAATTTGGCTATGTACATGAAGATTTCCTTTGGTCCCTCTCAGGAGCAAATATGTCTTCCTTTGCTCATTCATAGGAGCAAATACGTCTTCCTTTGCTCATTCACTATTGGTCATCACAAATTGCAATGTGGAGTTTTGATCTTTTAGCCTGGCCTAATGCAAAATTTGGCTGTGTGAAAAAAACTTCTTTGCTCCCCTTCAGGAGTGAATACATCTTCCTTTGCTCCCTCTTAGGAGCGAAATATGTCTTCCATTTCTCCCTTCTAGGAGCGAATACGTTTTCCTTTTGTCCCTCTTAGGAGCGAAATCCTCTTCCATTGCTCTCATATTGGAGCGATTTGAACCTCTTGAACATAGTTGAGGGTAAGGAGCAAGTTTAAGTACCTTCAACATCATTTTGAGAAGCAAACACATCATAATTTTGACTAAGGAATGGAAAGAAGATGGCAAATTTGAGACTACTTCCATTGCTCCTCATTAGGAGCAAAATGTGCTTCCATTGCTCCCTTCTAGGAGCGAATACGTCTTCCTTTGCTCTCTCATGAGAGCGAATTTGCTTCCAAAGCCTCCCTTAATGATAATTTGACACATCTGCACACTAGGAGAGCAAAACTACAAGATTTAAGTTGATGAAAAGAGGAGAATTGATGAAACCTAGCTAGGTGGTGAATTCGAAGGTTACTTCCATTGCCCCTCATTAGGAGCGAATATGCCTTCCTTTGCTCTCTCATGAGTGAGAATTTGATTCTAAAGCCTTCCTTGAGGTTAATTTGACACATTCACATGCATGGATGGAAAGAATACCTAGACATGAGTGGATGGAACATAGCTAAGTGGCAGAATTAAGACAATTTCCATTGCCCTCACCTTGGAGCGAATTCCTCTTCCTTTGCTCCATGAGAGAGAATTCACTTCTAAGGCATTCATTGAGGGCTAGTTGATGATCTTTTGTGCATAGAGACTAAAACCTAAGCCATGAGTTGGTGAAACCAAGCTAGAGGGCGAATTTGAGGTCACTTCCATTACCAGAGTCTCAGAGCGAAAAACACTTTGTTGATGATTTATAGCTTCAGTTGGATAAAATTAAATGTTAAATTGGCCTCAAGGCCTTCAACATTTAATTATATATATCATTATGTTATTTATTATTATTATTGTTAAATTGATTAGATAATAATAATTAATACTATATATTTTGGTTATGTTCATCGATCTATTAAATCTTGTATTTAGATATATATCGATTAACATAAATAATATTAAATAAATGATTAATGGAAACACCGATTAAATATTGAGTTGCATATAATATATCAGGCTGCATGTATTATCGGGTTGCATATGATAATCGGGTGGCAACATAATGAAGATCACCGATAGTTATCGGTGTGTTAGTCTACACCGATAGTTATCGGTTGTTAAGGCTAACACACCGATAACTATCAGCTGTTAGCATTAAGCCAACACCGATAGACATCGGTTGTAATACTACTTACACCACTTGGCATACACCAATTATATCAGGTGTAAAAGGAGAGAATGCTATGCTGTTTGGAAGCAGATACAAATTAGTTCGTGGCCTGCAGAAGCATATCCGTGTGGAATCAGATCCTTCGCTTGCTGTATAATTCATAGAGTTATTTGATGTTCATATAGACACCACAAAAGTATACAGTCTGCTGTCATAATTGGGGAAACCAAACTTATATATGCTGTGCATGATCATCAGCAAATTCATATAACTAAATTTAGCAGTCTAGGAGAATCTAGCGTCTAAAAGAGGAATTAATATCCTCATCATATTAATATTTTGCTTCAGATTTATAATATCAAAGATAAATCTTAATTCTGATCCATAAATTTAACAAACTTCCTTTGCTCCCTCCTAGGAGCGAAATACATCTTCCTTTGCTTCCTTCCAGGAGCAAAATATGTCTTCCTTTGCTCTTTCATGAGAGTGAATTTTCGTCTAAGGCCTCGCATGAAGGCAATTTGATGCATTTGAGTGGGTGGAATGGAGGGTAAATAGAGGGAATCAAGCTAAGTGTCTAAATTGTAATGACTTCCATTGCTCACCATTTGAAGTGAATGTCACTTCCTTTGCATTCATGTTGGAGCGATTTCCATTGCCATCACATTGGAGCATATTTCTCTTCTATTGCTCCCTTCTAGAAGCGGAAATTACTTCCATTGCTTCCCTGCAGGAGTGAACCTCCTCCATGTTGATGTTATAGCTTTGGGAGATATCCTTCTCTCAAATTCGAAAGAATAAATGTTAGTTAAATAATTCCAAGGCAAGTCAGTTGGACTTGCTATCTAATTATTATTATTTTATATTTATAAGGCCGACCCAAGATGAAAAATCGCCTTGGTTCTTGAATGAGACCGACCCTTGTGAAGAGTCACCTTGTGAAGAGTCGCCTTGCTTGTGAATGAGACCGACCCTTGTGAAGAGTCGCCTTGCTTGTGAAGAGGCACCTTACTTTGTATACATAGAAGGCGATGATCATTTCATTTTATCAATCAATTAATTCATTCTCAAGACAATTCGCACCTATCAAGGAGTTTGCATATCTACAACAGATTATCATTTTGCTTAGAGCAGATTGACATCAAGGAGAATTCATTGTAATTGTGCATTCGCATCTAGGAATAGGTGCTGTGTTTCGTTATTTCAGATCAGCCTAGAGTTTGGCCCAGATTGTAAGCAAATTTCTGCCCTTTCATTCAATATATAAGAGATATATTCTTGGCTGGGATTTTCTCCCTTGAGAAGGAAGGTTTTCCTAGGATATATGCCGTGTTCTATTTTTCATGTACTTTTGTATTTTTGGGTTTTCTACTTATTGCAAATCTGATTTTAAAACTAACATGGTATTAGAGCAGGTTTAAGACAAGACCTGATCAGATTTGTGTAAGCAATAAAAGTCACCATCCTTGGAGATATTCACAAATATTCAAAGGGAACCGACTAAAGAGTTTATTCTGAAGGTTGCTGTGAAATGTGGCACATGTTTAAAGGCAGTCAATTATTGGAAATAAGTATAAATTAAACAAAAATTGAAGATTTTTTATTTTGGAGTTGCTGTGTAACTTAGGGAAATGTCTAGAATCAAGAACTAATCAAATTTGCCGATTTCTTGAAGAATCATAGTTGAGAACCTTTTGAATAAGCTCTTCATGTTGAGGCAAATTTCATGGAGTCGAATAGATGGGCTATATGAACTGATGCAAGAGTGATCTTGGCATAGTCTAGCCTTCGCATAAGTTGTAACTGCAGCTAAATTAGCTTTGGGATGAAGTTAAGCATTATTGCTAGATACATATAGTATGGTGCGGGAGTTATTGGAGACTTGTTGAGATCATGCATTTCCAGGGGTGTGTACCATTAATATCGAAAGAAGAATGTGGGAGAGATAAAGCATGGTTTGGTTTAGGTGTTGGGCATTTCAATACTGAGACCTCAGGTTGGATATAGACCGATGGCCAACTTCCATCAATAATTTCTATAGATCTGTGGATGGACGGATCGAGGAGCAAAAGGATGATGAGAGATTGCATAATGAATTCAAGGGAGGAAGAGATTGTTGCATCCTGTGAGGAAGTCACATAGGCTGAAGATATGTATGGAGACATAGCTTGCAACTGTGGGACTGAGTTGAGACATCTCTCAAAGAGGAAGAACCTATACAGATTGCAATCAGTTTCTTTAAAGAAGAGGAATTAACATTTAGAGGGAGTTTGACAAACCATCAAGAGGCAACCTTGGACGAGGAGGTCAAAAGGTTGATGCAAGTACGTGGGGCTCCAGAGGGAGTCACATCACCATGAAAATTTGTGTTAATGCATTTTTCTCTGAGACGAAGAAATTTGAGATGAAAGCCCTTGTTAATGCATTTTTTCTTTGAGGTGGAGAAATTTGAGGTGAAAGCCCTTGTTAATGCATTTTTTCTTTGAGGCGGAGAAATTTGAGGTGAAAGCCCTTGTTAATGCATTTTTCTTTGAGACGGAGAAATTTGAGGTGAAAGCCCATGTGCATCTCTGAGATGAAGATGTGGTCCTTTCCACCGTTTGGGAGTAGCACGTTGAGAGACTCCGTGATGGACTCTTTGTACTTGTGTTTTTCCACACATGGGAGTAGCCATGTGTTGATGTGTATTTTGTACACTATCAAACACAAAATAAAATACCCAAGGGTACCTTATCCTCTCTTGAGTAAAGCCTCTGAATGCTGAAGATATCGCGAAAAGGATCAATCAGGGTGACTTCAAGGTTCTTTGCTGTAGGATCTCTACGTGTGGATAAGCTCTCTGTGGTATGATGTGATTTGCTGGAATCACAAGGGGACTTACACTTGATGATTGAACTTCTGATTTGCTTTGAATATTGCTGGAACACAGGATTTTACCTCCTTAGATTTGAAAAAAGGAAAAAAGATGAGGACGAGGAAAGGATCTAATCCTAACACTAAGAATGTAAGAGCAATGAATGATCTTTGATGAAATTCTAACTAAGTCTTGTTTTGACATCACAGGACCATCTCCACAAGGTTAGTGCGATCTTCGAAGGAAAGCTTTATGATGTTCAGATCATCACTGCAGACATAGACACCATCAGGTTGATGCATATCAATGAAGAAGCGATAATTAAAGTTAGGCTTCAGCTAAACGATTCCAGTTGACTACGCAAGGCAAGTCTGCAATCAACAAACTGCTAGTAGTATGGATATACGAATTCCACTATCAATCAAGCACATTTCTTCCACTCATCTAATAACACGAAATCAAATATGAGAAGTATAAAGACCATGCAAATTGTCGAATCGACCCATAAATTTCACCATTTCTTCAATGAAGTTTTACAAGTCTCTTACAACAACATCTTGGCAACAATCTTTGCCTTCTCTCTCTACTCTACTCTAATTGCTATTCTAATCACCTTCTAACTACTCTCTATTCACTAACTCTATTCTATTACTTCCAACTATATCCAACTGCTTTCTATCTATTCCCTTTACAAATGAAATGCCAGGGCTTATATAGTGCCCTCAATACAATTCGATGGCTTAGATCAATTCGAGATCAATGGCCAAGATTTTACAATGAAAACCCTAATTAGGGTTTGTTACAACCATTACATAACATTTAATGCTTGACCAATGATAAAATTGTATTGCTTGGACACATGTCCTCTCTGGAAAATTCCACCAATGGATAGCCGGGGTAGGTACATCGAAGTTTGTGCCACCTCCCATGAGTTAGGTACTTTGAATCTGGACATTGTTGAGGTGGACCACACTGACTGGAGAAGTGATGACTAGGATGCCACCTCATCTGACACTTGTAACTTGGTAGATATTCAACTTGATGTTGTTGAGAAGCTAGCTTTAATTAATTCATCTGGAACTATCTACTTCTTCAACGAACCCTTGCTCTAACTCCTTTTGTCTTTGACGTGTAGGATGATTGATGTACCTCGCCTTGGAATGCTGGATTGGAGAAGTTGCCCTTGATGACGTTAGTCCAAAGAAGGTCGTCCCTGTCGATGCTAGACTGGAGGAGGTCGTCCTTGATCTGGCTTGATTTTCCAACTCCGGGATCTCCATTTGATGCCTACACAAAATATTAAAGTTAATCTTTTGAGCATCAAACCTCAAAGCATGAAATTTAAGATCTTTCAAAGGTAAAACTGAAGATATTAATTTGAAAAAAGTCATGATAAATCAAGAATTACACATTTTCAAATTAATAATGAATGGAATTTGGATCTTCAAGACTTAGACTTTACAAAATTGCAATGGGATCACAATAAGTCTTGAATAAGAACTTCAAAAATGATTCTTCATACCTCCTTTGAGTATTTAAGTACAAAACCTTGAAAAATGAAGGAAGAAGACTGGATTTTGTTGGGCAAGATTTATAGCCATCCCTTAGATGAAGTACGCCTCCTCTAGCTTGATAAAGAATAAACTCCACTAGCCTCTTCAAAAATCTGGAAATTCGCCTTCAAATACCTTCAAAAAATCTGGAAATTCGCCTTCAAATACCTTCAAAAAATCTGGAAATTATCCTCCAATCTAGCAAGAAAATCGCCTCTCCAATAGCCTTCAAAATGAATTTCGCCCTCCTTAGTCTCCCCACTTAGTAGAAATTCGCTCCACTCCAGCTAGATTTCGCACCTTCAATTAGCTCTCCAAATTCGCACTTGAAAGGATGATTGAATGATTTGAATGATGAAAAAAAAACACACCTCCAATATATAGAGTGCTTTACCTTGATTCTTGTTGAGGCCGACCTGTCAAAATAGGCCTAAAAATAAAATTAAAAAAACCACCAAGAAGAAGGCCGACTTGATAAATAAAGATAAAATAATGCCTTGTGCGCTCAATCTTTTAATTTTTAATTTCACAAAAAATTAATTTTAAATGCCTTTATAATAGAAATTCGATTTTTTGAGGCCCAAAATTAATTTATTAAATGCCAATTTAATTAATTTTTTTCAAATGTTTCGAAGTTGGCAAGTTTGGCATCTCATGCGATTTGGAGGATATTAATGTTTAAAATATGGTAAAAAATAATGAATGCCAATGACTTTGCTCTGGTCCCTTGGAGAGGGACAGGAGCGCTTTTCTCAATCTAGGCCTTGCATTCCTCATTTTCACACTCAAACTTCATCTAGGCATTTTAAAATGGCATTTTTGATTGGAGTCTTGAGTTTAATTCACTTGATCTTTAGAAGGAACGTGACTTTAGGACATTTTCGCCCTGGACCCTGGGTGAGGGACAGGAGCGCTTTTTCACTTTTGTCCTCAATCCTTCATCTTTCATTTGTCGATTCTCGTTGTGGAGTAAGCAATGATCTCTTTCGCTTGTTCCATGCATGCTTAACTCGTTTTTGCAAGGCAAAATAAGCTCTCCCAAGATTTTCGCCCTGGTCCTCCAGTGAAGGACAGGAGCGCTTTTTCATTTTTAGGCTAGGATTCTCAAATTTTGACGTCAAACCTTTGTTCACCATGCTTTGGAAGATCTTTCCCATCTCGCACAACCTTGCCCTGGCATAATCTCGAAGGGAAATTGTTGATTTTATAAAAATCACCCTGGTCCTTCAGTGAGGGACAGGAGCACTTTTGAGTCTATTGCACAAATTCTTGATCACATTAACTTCAAATTACCCTCCAGGCGTAGAATATCACATTTCACTACTTCTTGAGTCTTGGTAATAAAAATATCATTTCAAAATGCAAGGTAAATGGGCATATTTGGAGATTTCGCCCTGGTCCCTTGGAGAGGGATAGGAGCACTTTTGCCAATTGTCATCAAAATTTGCAACTCTTGCATCTCAATTCCACCTCGAAGCATTTTAAACATTATTTCAAACTTGCGCCTTGGCCTAGATTTGTCCAAAATTGGCGAGAAAGGTTAGATAACATGTTTTTCGCCCTGGTCCCTTGGTGAGGGACAAGAGCACTTTTTGTAAATTCAAGTTTGTCTGTCCTTTGCTAGCCTTCCAAATTATCTTCAATGGGCTAATCATGTCTTCTTCCATTCATTTCGATCATAAACTTGCCTTGTCTTTGCAAGAAATTTACACTTTTTGGAAAATCGCTCTGGACCCTTGGAGAGGGACAAGAGCACTTTTTTACATCTTGGTGTATTTCTTTGTCCTTTAAACCCTCAATTGCGTCTAAGGCATAAAACATCATTCGTCCTTCCCATCCAAGTCAAGTTTTGCCATAAAATATCAAACAAAGAGGAGAAACTAGAAAAAGTGCCATGGTCCTTCAGTGAGGGACAGGAGCACTTTTTGTCATTTGGGTTAATTTACTCCTTTGTAGACCACTTAAATTATATTCAATGGACAAAACATGCCTCCCTTGACCTCTTCAAATCATAAAATCACTTTAACCTTGCAAAGATAGTGCAATTTTGAAAATCAAGCTCCGGTCCTTCAGTGAGGGACAGGAGCGCTTTTTGCTTTTTGGGCCAAAGTGCCTCATCTTTCATCTCGAAATGCCTTGGCTAAGGAAGATATCATCTTGTTACATGCCATGAATAAGAGTTCAAGTCCAAGAAAGGTCTAAAAATGTGTATCTAAAGAAAATCGCTCTAGTCCTTCAGAGAGGGATAGGAGCGCTTTTACCTTTCTAGACAAAAACTCCATCATTTCATCGTCTTTGATCAAGTTTGGATGCTCTATCACGTTCATTTCGTCCTCCGCCATGCCTTTGATGTCTCAATTTAGCCAAACAAGGTCAGGAATGACTCCAATAAGCTTTTTCGCCCTGGACCCTGGGAGAGGGACAGGAGCGCTTTGCCTTGGACCCTTGGAGAGGGACAGGAGCGCTTTTCGCTCTAGATCCTCAGTGAAGGACATGAGCAAAATTTGACTTTTTGAACTCTCTATCAGGATAATTTTTATGGAATATAACATCTTTCTTATACTTTAAGTTATATTCCATATATACTTTCAGGATGTTTGAGAGTGGTTTCAGACCTTCAGGAGCTATATTGCAAAATCTAGTTTTTTGAGGTTTTTCAGTTTCCAGACTTAGTCAAATTTCAGGATCAGGACATTCCAGACTTAGCTAAATTTCAGGATCAGGACATCACTCAAGCCAGACTTGCTATCCAGGTGATCCCCTTGGCGACACTCAAAATGCAAAGGCTAACCGACAAAACCCTAAAAGACCTAAAAAAAACAAACCCCCAAAAGCAAAAAGCAGGGGTCCCCATTTGCAATGGGGCGATGTGTGAAAACGTCACAACACCATGGTGGACATCATGTTGAGAGACTCCATGACGACATCACGTTGAGAGACTCCGTGATGGGCACTTGTATGTTGTTTCTTTCCACGCATGGGAGTAGCCATGGTGGACGTCATGTTGAGAGACTCTATGATGGCATCACATTAAGGGACTCCGTGATGAAACTTTGAGCTTTCCACAAACGGGTGCAGCCATTGTGGGCGTCATGTTGAGAGACTCCATGACGTGGATATCAGGAAAGATATCTTCCTAGCTAAGAGGGAGTGTTGATGTTATAGCTTTGGGAGACATCTTTCTCTCAAATTCGAAAGAATAAATGTTAGTTAAATAATTCCAAGGCAAGTTGGACTTGCTATCTAATTATTATTATTTTATATTTATAAGGCCTGCTAGTTTTAGATCAGACTGATAGCAATAACATAAATAACACAAAGAACACAAGAGTACCCTGAGAAAACCTCCGTCTTGGAGGTGAAAAACCCAGCAATTAATCTTAGCTTTTATTAGACAATAATTAGTATGAGTCTTTACAAATCTGCTTCAACACTTGAAGCACTAAGAACAACAGTATGTGCATGGTAGTGTAATGAATCCAAAATAGGGCACGCACAACAATATAATGAACTTATCTGCAATATACTTGAATGGAGATGATTTGCTAATCAAGGATGACAGTTCGTTGATCATGAAGACCATTTGCTGATCATGGAGACCATTCGCTGATCATGAAGGAGAGTTGCTGCCCTAGAATTCATTCGCTGTCCTTTGGAAATAGTTCACTGCCCTTAGACAATAATTCACTGCTCTTAGGAATATAGTTTGTTGTCGCTCTGCTGAAGGAATTCACTGAGTGAATAAAATGTATTTGAAGCATGATTGAACCTTGTGTATATATATGCAACATAGCCACCTTATTCATCTAGGTCGGCTTCACAAATAATCATAATTTGGGCACCCAAAATTACAAGTTACATGATCCAGGGCCAACCCTATTACATCCACAAGTTACATTGCTTATTACAAGTTACATCATTCATTTAGGGCCAACCCAAAATACACATTGCATATTGAATTTGCCTTATAATTAGCCACCCACATGTGCTAGGTCGGCCCTAGAAGGAATCGGACCTAGCTACAACATCAACACTCCCTCTTAGCTAGGGTGGAGTCCTCAACATTTGAGTCACATAGTGACAACCATCATGGCTACTCCCAGAGGGTGGGTCCATCATAGCTACTCCCATGGATGGAAAACAAATAAACACAAGTGCCCATCATGGAATCGTGATGTCGTCATCTCAACATGACGTTCACCATAGCTACTCCCAGAGGGTGAATAAACACAAGTGCTAGGTCATTGAATTTGTCTCATGACATCCACCATGGCTACTCCCAGAGGGTGGATCCACCATACCTACTCACAGAGGGTGGATCAAGGGCTTGCACCTCAAACTTCTCTCGCAAAGAGGAATGCACTAACAAGGGCTTGCACCTCAAACTTCTCTCTCAAAGAAGAATGCATTAAAGTACATCTCAAGATATCACTGATGCTGAGGCTCCCTCTCAGCTAGGGCTTCATTTTCCACAACTCCAAGCATGTCTTGAAAGTATACAAACTTTACTTGGGCAAGAGGCTTGGTGAGAATATAGGCCGTTTGATCATCGGTGCTGATGTACCTCATCTGAATCGCATTACGTTGCACCATATCTCTAACATAGTGATATTTGATCTCCACATGCTTTGATCTGTCATGAAACATAGGATTGACAGAAAGCTTCACACAACTTTAGTTATCACAATGAATAATTGTAGGCTCCAATGATTGTCCAAACAATCCTACAAGGAGCTTTCAAAGCCACATTGCTTCGCGAGTTGCCACACATGCTGCAATGTATTCTACCTTTTGCGGCGCTCAGTGCCACTGAAGACTGCTTCGTGCTACACCAAGAAATCATAGTGGATCCCAAACTGAAGCAACAACCAGAGGTGCTCTTCCGATCAGTGACACTCCTTGCCCAATCAAAATTAGAATAGCTTTCTAGATTTAGGTCCACACTGGAAGAATATTTCAAGCCATATCCAACTGTGCCACGCTAGTATCGCAAGATATGCTTGGCTACAACTAGATGTATTTGCCTTGGTTCACACATGAACTGATTGAGTGCACTCACTGTTGGTCAAGTGTTAACTAGATACACCAAGGATCCGATCAACTGTTTGTACATAGAGGGATCCACAAGATCTAGACTAGCTGCAGATTCACTTAACTTCTTCAAGTTAGTTTTCATAGGTGTAGGCATAGACTTGCAATCTAACATTCCAAACCTCTTCAAGATATCAATGGTATATTTCCCTTGACTCAAAATAATTTCCTTTAGCCTTTGCCATACTTCCAAACCTAGAAAGAAATGCATGAGTCCTAGGTCCATCTCAAATTTAGAAGTCATCTCCTTGCATCTAAGGATGAGAAGATCTTCCCCAGTAACAACATATAGTACCAAAATTAACATTTCACCATTGAATAACTTGAAGTAGAGATTCAGATCAACATCATTCTTGCAGAAACCCAAACCTACTAAGTATCTGTCAATTCTTTCATACCATGCACGAGGAGCTTGTTTAAGACTGTACAATGCTTTCTTCAATTTGCACACATAAGACTGTTTCCCATGAATCACGAACCCTTCAGGTTGCTCAATGTAGACCTCTTCCTCAATCACACCATTGAGAAAAGCTGTCTTCACATCTATTTGATGTAACTTCCATCCCTTAGCTACTGCAATGGCGATGATGGTCCTGATGGAAGTGTAGCGAGCAATGGGAGCAAATGTTTCTTCATAATCTATACCTTCTTTCTGAGAGAAACCACGAGCCACAAATCTAGCCTTGTATTTCTCAATACTTCCATCAGTTGCATGCTTAATCTTGAATAGCCACTTGGAAGATACAACTAACTTTCCCTTAGGTCTAGGCACAATGTCCCAAACATCATTCTTAAGGATGGATTGATATTCTTCATCCATAGCATCTTTCCATACTTGCTGATTGGAAGCTTCTTCAACACTAGGGGGTTCAGTCTCAATAAGATTACACATCAATGCAACATAGCTAGAGAATTTCTGAGGTCTTTTATTTTCTCTGAATGTACCTCTAGGAGCTGCGAACTGTTTTGCCTCCTGCATAGTGTTCCTTGCCCAAAGAGGTCTCTTTCGATTCACAACAATATCTCTAGGTCCATTAGTAGGATCCAAAGGTTCAGTTGGATCATCATCTGCTACAGGTTCGGTAGACTCCCTCTGAATCTTAGGTTCATGATCAGTATCCATGTCTTGAGGATGAACTTCATCATCTATCTCCATGCATGAACCTTTGGATTTTCTGAATGCAACATCTTCCTCGAATGTGACATCTCTGCTAACCTCTATATACCTCTGACCTGGAATGTGGATCCTGTAGGCTTTAGAAGTTTCACTATAGCCCACAAATATCCCTCTCTTGCCAAAAGGTTCCAACTTGGTCCTCTTATTTTTAGGCACATGAACTTATACTGGACATCTAAAGATCCTCAAGTGACTAATATCTGGCTTGATTCCTGAATAGGCTTCTTCTGGAGTCATATTTTGCAGTATCCGATGAGGACATCTATTCTAAACATACATAGCTGTTCTAGAAGCTTCTGCCTTAAGAAAAGTCTGAAGGTTCTGATCATGAATCATGGCTTTTGCAACTTCAACAATAGATCTGTTCTTTCTTTCTGCAACCCCATTTTGTTGCGGATTGTAAGGGACACATAACTCCCTCTTGATCCCCGCCTCAATACAAAAATCATGAAAACTACCTGAGGTGTATTCACCTCCATTATCAGACCTTAACACTTTAATTATTTTCCCGTACAAGTTTTCCACTAAGGCCTTAAACTCTTTGAATCTACCTAGGATTTCATCAGACTCTTTAGACCCTAAGAAATAAATCCAAGTCTTCCTAGAGTAGTCATCTATGAAGGTTACGCAATACAAAAATTCACTTGGAGATGTGCTAACGTGTTTTTTGTACACGACCAAACACAGAATAAAATACCTAAAAGGTACCTTATCCTCTCTTGAACAAAGTTCCTAACTGCTGAAGATCTCGCCGAAGGATCAATTAGAGTAACTCCAAGGTTCTGTTATGTAGGATCTCTACTTGTGGATAAGCTCTTTGTGGTATGATGTGATTTTGCTAGAATCACAAGGGGACTTACACTTGACGACCTAAACGTCTGATTTGCTTTGAATATTGCTGGAACACAGGATTTCACTAGCCTAGATTTTGAAAAAAAAGAAAAAAGGATGAGGGCGAGGAAAGGATCTAATTCTGACACTAAGAATGTAGGAGCAATGAATGATCTTTGATGAAATTCTAACTAAGTCTTGTTTTGACATCCCAGGACCATCTCCACAAGGTTAGTGCGATCTTCGGAGGAAAGCTTTATGATGTTCAGATCATCGCTACAGGCATAGACACCATCAGGTTGATGCATATCAGTGAAGAAGCGACAATTAAATTTAGCTTAAGCTGAATGATTCCAGTTGACTACACAAGGAAAGTCTGCAATCAACAAACTGCTAGTAGTATGGATATACAAATTTCACCATCAATCAAACACATTTCTTCCACTAATCTAATAACATGAAATCAAATCTGAGAAGTATAGAGACCATGCAAATTGTTGAATCGACCCATAGATTTCACCATTTCTTCAATGAATTTTTACAAGCCTTTTACAACATCTTGGCAACAATCTTTGCCTTCTCTTTCTATTCTACTCTAATTGCTTACTATTTGCTGACTATCCACTATTAGCTAACTATTCACCTTCTAACTACTGACTAACTATCATTAGCCTTTACAAATGAGGAGCTAGGGCTTATATAGTGCCCTCAATACAATTCGATGGCTTAGATCAACTTGAGATCAATGGCCGAGATTTTACAATGAAAACCCTAATTAGGGTTTGTTACAACAAACTCAATTCTGGCCATTGAAATAATTTCATTATTTGGACACATGTCTTCTCTGGAATATTCGACCAATAGAGAACCGGGGTAGGTACATCGAAGTTTGTGCCATCTCCAATGAGTCAGGGACATTGAATTTGGACACACTGAGGTGGACCAACCCGTCTGTAGGAGTGATGACTAGGATGCCACCTTGTCTGACACTTGGTTGATGTTCAATTTGGTGATGCTGAGAAGCTAACTTTAGTTAACTCTTTTGGAATTGTCTACTTCTTCAACAAACCCTTGCTTTAACTTCCTTTGTCTTCGATGTGCAAGATAGATGGTGTACCTTTCCTTCGAATACTGGACTGGAAGAGGTCGTCCCTGATGATGTTGGACCGGAGAAGGCCGTCCTTGTTGATGCTAGACTGGAGAAGGTCGTCCTTGTTGGTGCTGGACTGGAGAAGATCGTCCTTGTTGATGCTGGACTGGAGAAGGTCGTCCTTGTCTCGGTCTTCTTTCCTCTGCAAAACAAACCCAAAAGATGATTAAGGACACATAATAAATTCATTTCGACATAGCATTTTATACCTTAAATCATCAACAAGAACACATCAAAATGAAGTTTGTTCAAGATTCTTTCCATGGACAGGCTTCATAAGAATTTCGCCCTGGACCCTCTGGAAGGGTCAAGAGCGAATTTTGCACTTTTGGACAAATTCCATCATGTCTTTATTCCAAAATACCTTCCAAGGCAAGCATACACTAGTCTTTTCTCCACCAAGGCCTGGGAATCTATTTCTTGATCGGCATTGTGAGCAATTTAGGTGATACTGGGAATTTCGCTCTGGACCCTTTGGAAGGGTCAGGAGCGAAATCCAAGCTTTAGGTCTCAATTCGTCATCTCCTTCACTTCAATTCATCTTGTAGGGCAAAGTAACATCATTTCAACCTCAACTACGCCTTAGGACTCCTAGTCTTGACTTAAGACAAGGAGGAAATAGGTAGATGAAGAATTTCGCTCTGGACCCTTTGGAAGGGTCAGGAGCGAAATTCACCTTTTAGCTCAAAATTCACACTTTTGAAGGTCAAACATCTTTCCAAGGCATTCCAAATAGCTTCTCTCACCCTATTCTAGGCCTGACTTAGCACAAAATTTGGAGGATAAGATGGTTTTTAAGATTTTCGCTCTGGACCCTTTGGAAGGGTCAGGAGCGAAAAGCACTTTTTAGGACAAATTCTACCATTCAACTCACCTCCAAGGTCAAGGAAACTTTGCTCCATCCTTCCCTAAGCCATAAAAACCAAAAGCTTGACTTGATTTGCAAGGAAGATAAGTGATTTTAGGAATTTCACTCTGGACCCTTTGGAAGGGTCATGAACGAAATTCACCATTTGGCTCAATTCCTTCACATTTGATAATCATTGATAAGTCAAAGTTATTTCTAAGGACCTCTTCCATCAAAACTCACCTTAGTCAGCACTAGGCTTGGCACAAAATTGGGAAAAAAGGTGGTTTTTGAGAAAATTCGCTCTGGACCCTTTGGAAGGGTCAAGAGCGAATTTCTTGTGTTGAGTTCATTTCTTCATATTTGATGACTCTTGATAATTCAAGGACATGCCTAAGGACACCTCTAATCTTGACCCACACTAGACTTGGCATAAATTTGAGGGAAAAGATAGGTTTTGCACAATTTCGCCCTGGACCCTTTGGAAGGGTCAGGAGCGAATTTCATGATTTGCTTGTTTATCCTCATTCAATTCCATTCTTTTCACTTTGTTTACTTGGACTCTTATCCTTGGATCCCTCTCCCATGCTTGCAACATTTCGCTTGACCTCAAAGTGACTAGAAAAGAGAATTTCGCTAGAAATCATGGCCAGGGACAAGACCTATAATGAATTTTGCCCTGGACCCTCTGGAAGGGTCAGGAGCGAAATTCTTCCTCTAGCCCAAAATCATCATTTTTTGAGACAAAAATCCATTCAAGGGCAATCTTAAGGGCTTCTATCATCCTTGTCTAGGCCTGACTTGGCACAAATGTGAAAGGAATAGGTGGATTTAGGATTTTCGCTCTAGACCCTTTGGAAGGGTCAGCGAAAATCTCATTCTTGACTTGATCCTTCATCTTGTCACCTCCAATCTTCTCTAGAAGGTAACTAAACATCATTCTCATGCAAGGAACAAAGTCTTAAGCCCAAGCAAGGTCAAAAAGGTAGGCTTGTAAGGAATTTCGCTCTGGACCGTTTGGAAGGGTTAGGAGCGAAATTCACCTTCTTGGCTAGAATCCTTCATTTTTTCAAGGCTTTCAAACATTTCCAAAGTCCAAACATGTCCACACTTCCCTTCAAGATGCCTTGCAACTCAAAATTTGGTCAAACTAGGAAGGAAATGAGCCTTAGGAGGATTTTCGCTCTGGACCCTTTGGAAGGGTCAGGAGCGAAATTCACCATTTGGGCTTGATTGTTCATTTTTTAAACTTCAATTTTCTCTTGGAGGCAAATATAGATCGTTTTCCATCAAAGGAGCAAGGTTTCAAGCCAAAACAAGGGAGCAAAAAAGGTTTATGATGAATTTCGCTCTGGACCCTTTGGAAGGGTCAGGAGCGAAATTCACTTTTTGGCTAAAATCTTCATCTTTCAAAGTGTCCAACTCCCTCCCAAGGCAAGAACATACCAATTTATCCTACATCACGCCAACACCTAGCCAAAACAAAGAAGGAAATAAGAGCTACAAGGATTTTCGCTCTGGACCCTTTGGAAGGGTCAGGAGCGAAAATCATGATTTGACCTTGATTCTTGCTTTTTTCAACTCTAATTTTCTTTGGGAGGCAAACATAGACTACTCTCCTTTCATCTCCATCTTGGTCTTGACTTTAGCAAAGGGGAAAATGAGTGTTTTCAAGAATTTCGCTCTGGACCCTTTGGAAGGGTTAGGAGCGAAATTTATATTCTAGGCTCAATTCACCTTCAAACTGACTTGACTTTGTCTTAGACTCGATCCTAGATCCTTTTCCTTCCATATCCTTGCAAACTTGCTCGACCACTCTTTGACTTAGGCGAGATCTTGAGTCTTTGGTGAATTTTCGCTCTGGACCCTTTGGAAGGGTCAGGAGCAAAAATTGAAATTCGCTCTGGACCCTTTGGAAGGGTCAGGAGCGAATTTTGACATTTTAGCCTCTTCGTCAGGATTATTTTATGGAATATAACATTTAAGTATAAGTGACACCTCCAGGAGTTATATTGCAAAATCTAGTTTTTGGAGGATTCTTCAGTTTTCCAGACTTAGTCAAATTTCAGGATCAGGACATTCCAGACAGCCAAATTTCAGGACATTTAAAGATCAGGATGACATTCCAGACTTTATCACTCACCAACTTGACCTAGCTCGGACCTTCAAGAATGATACTCACTCACCAAGCAAGACATAATTAGTAACAAGAGCAAAACCAGGCCCTAATTAAGACTCTCAAAGAAACCCTAACCTGGAGCCCCTGCTGACTCCCCTGGCTCAAGCAAAGCCTACCATCCTATTGATCCCCTGGCGACACTCAAAATGCAAAGGCTAACAGACAAACCCTAAACACCTAGAAAGCAAACCCCAGAAAGCAAAAAAAGTAGGGGTCCCCATTTGCAATGGGGCGATGTGTGAATATGTCACAACAAGATGCAATAGACATAGGTCCACATAAATTAGAATGTACAAGAGCTAATATTTCTTTTGATCTACTCTCACTACTATGAAATGGACTCTTAGTGTTTTTACCCATAGCACAACCTTTACATGTATCATCATGAACATGACTAAGTTTAGGCATACCTTTAACCATCTTCTCTAATGTTGGAAGATCCCGAAAGTGTAGATGTCCAAGTCTTCTATGCCATAGCTCGCTTGAACTGGAGGAGTCATGAAGAAGAGCTTGAACTAGACGAGTGGAAAGCTTGTACAAGCTTTCATATCAATTTCCAATCACACGAGCAGCTTTGATGCTAGATTTCTTTGGCCATGCAAGAACTCTTCCTTCTAAAAATGCTACTTGATAACCTTTATCTTCCAAAGCTGAAATGGAGATAAGATTCCTCCTGATTCCTAGCACAAACAAGACATCACTGAGATGAAGAGAGATTCCAGAAACAAGGTTGAGAGAAGTAGCACCGAATCCTCTCACAGAATAGCGTGCATCATCTCTAATGATCACTTGGAGATTAGACTCCCTCTTGTTGTGATCATTTCACACATCGCCCCATCAGAATGGGGACCCCCTCTTTTTCTTAGGGTTTTGCTTTCCCTTAGTTATTTTTTCTCTCTGCTTGCTAGGTTTTGAGTGAGTGAGTGGTTGCCCGGGCTGGCTAGATTAGGGCTAATCTCTGAAAGCTCGTTTTAGGGTTTCTTTCAAGCTGAGTCTAGCCTAGTTTTGGGAGGTCGTTAGTTGTTTGCCTGGAACCTTAAGTTTTCCTTAATGAAGTATTTCCTTTCAGGAGAATCAGGATGGTGAGATTGAAGAAGAGGGTGAATAGGTCTCAGGTCAGGGTAGGTCTAGTTTGATGGTTTTCTTGTTAGAGTCCTGTTTTCTTCCAAGTTTGAGTCGATTGAGCAGAGTCAGTGGTCAGAGAGGGATGAAAGTGGTGATTTCAGAAATTGATGAATGAATGCACTGGATGATGATTTAAGGAGTTTTGGAAGGAAATGATCAAGATTGTTGACTTTTGAGGCGTAATTGAGAAAGTTGATACATTTTTCTCCTTGAAGAAGAGTTTTTAGGCTTTGAAATGATGAAAGCCAGTCTAGGATGAGATTTTCGCTCTTGACCCTTCCAAAGGGTCCAGAGCGAAATCTCCCTTTCTTGCCTCCCTTTGGCCCTGAAAACCCAGTTGGACCTTGCCTAGACCAAATTGGATGGAGATTTGTCTTGATTGTGAAGCAAGCAAGTTGATTTGATCAAAGTTGGAGGAAAATGAAATGAACCAAGGTGAGGAACTAGCCAAGAATATGATTTTCGCTCCTGACCCTTCCAAAGGGTCCAGAGCGAAAATCTCCCTAAGAGGCATTTCTTTCCTTGTTTGGCCAAATCTTGATGACCAAGGCATGTTGAAGGAGAGAATTGACATGTTGGAATCCTTGGGGATGTTTGGAAGTTATGAAAATGAAGGATTTTAGCTAGGAAAGGAAATTTCGCTCCTGACCCTCCCAAAGGGTCTAGAGCGAAATTCCTTATAAGCCTACTTTTTGACCTTTCTTGGACATGAAACCTTGTTCCTAGGGCAATGAAAGATGAAATTCTACCTTGCAAAGAAGTTTCAAGTTGAAAAAATGATGGTCCAGAGCGAATTCTCTCAAAACTTCTCTTTGCTATCAATTTTTTGCTAAGATCAAGTGTGGGATAAGGTAAAATCAAGGAGAAGTTGCCCCTAAGAGTGACTTTAAGTTGCTAGAAACCATGAAAGATGAAGGAATTGAGCCTAAAAGTGATTTTCGCTCCTGACCCTTCCAAAGGGTCCAGAGCAAAATTCTTAAGAGCAGGCTTGCAAAACTCGGCGAGCCATTAGAAAACTCGCGAGTAATCGCGATCCCTAATGGCGCGCGAGTTAATCGCAGAAATACTCGGCACGATTTTTCCATATAGTCGCCGCGATTTTTTTGACAAATACTCGCCGTTAATCGCCAAAACCCGCCCGAAAACGCGGCACAAAACGCGAGAAAAATGCGACTTAAGTCGCAGGCAAAAAAAATCCCTAAGTCTTTATTCCATTTCGTGCGACTCTGGAAGGCAAAAAACGCACGCAAAAAACGCCATGCGATTTCCAGTAGGGTTTGCATTTGCATGCGCGACCAGGTTTTTACTTGTTTATTCGTGATCTTTTTGTATTGTTTTATTTCGAATTCACAGTCATTTAAAATTTTAATCGAATGACTGTGTAATACACAGTCATTCATTACACAGTCATTTGAAAATGACTGTGTATTACACAGTCATCATTAGATTCATTACACAGTCACAGTCATTTGAAAATGACTGTGTATTACACAGTCACAGTCATTTCAAATGACTGTGTAATACACAATCATTAGTAATTACAGTCATTTCAAATGACTGTGTATTACACAGTCATCAGTCATTTCAAATGACTATGTAACACACAGTCATTCCAAATGACTGTGTAATACACAGTCACAGTCATTTGAAAATGACTGTGTATTACACAGTCACAGTCATTTCAAATGACTGTGTAATACACAATCATTTCAAATTTTCAAATGATTGTGTATTACACAGTCATCATTACACAGTATTTCAAATTTTCAAATGATTTGGATCCATTCCTTACTAATGAGCAGCTGAGTGAGTTGGAGAGGGCAGGAGAGGAATGGGATGCAGAAGTGGCAGCACGTGAGGAGGAGCAGGAGGTTGATCATGCAGCAGAGGCACCTGCTAGTGTTCAGGATGTTGCCACTACTTCAGCACCACCCACCCAGCGGCCACAATCTGTTTTGAGCTTTAGTCGTAGACGCAATTTATGATTTCTTATTTTCATTGATACCAAACTTTGAACTTGATATGTAATCAAAATTTCAGAGGTTCTTGTTTTGTGGTCTATGACTCTATAACTCTATGAGTCTGTCACTATGATACGTTGATACGTATTGAACTCTTATTCATATGTTGCACTTGGTTTTTGGTTTATGCTATGATACTTGCATTTGTTGCTATGTATTACCAAAAAAATTTGATTTATATATCATGGAAATCATATATGTTATACAAATTTGGTGTAAATGTGTGTTTTTGAATTATATATAAAAAATAAATGTATTTTCAAATGTTCGATAAAGTTGCCGAGTTTTGCCGAGTTTTTCGCCGAGTTTTGGCGAGTCCCGAGTTTTAAAAATTTTTTGGCCTTGCCGAGTTATTGCAAAATCCGAGTTTTTCAAGCTTGCTTAAGAGCACCTACTTTCTTTGCAAATCAAGTCAAGGTTTTGGTTTTTATACCCTGGAGAGGAGTGAGGCAAGGTGTTCTAAGTCTTGAAGGTGATTTGAAGTTGAAAGGATGGCGAAATAGCCCTAAAACAAGATTTTTGCTCTTGACCCTTCCAAAGGGTCCAGAGTGAAAAACCTAAAAACACCTATTTTGCCTTGTAGAATCAAATCAAACTTGGATTGGATGAAAGAAGAGAACTATTTCCTAGCCTTGTGAGGTGAATTGGAGTTGAAATGATGAAAAATGAGCTACAAGCAAAGAAATTCGCTCCTGACCCTTCCAAAGGGTCCAGAGCGAAATTCCCATTTGCACCTAATTTACCCATGTGAAAGGCTAAAATTTGAAATCCTAGGCTTTGTTAGACCAAAACAAGCATAAGCTCGCCTTCCAGAGGATTTTGGAGTGAAGAAAAGGAGGTATTCAAGGCCTAATCAAGAAAATCGCTCTTGACCCTTCCAAAGGGTCCAGGATGAAATTCTTGAAAACAACTATTATTCACCTTGTTTAGGCTAAGTTGAAGGCAAGTTGCAAAATTATGATGGCAAGAACATGGGAGATGGGAAATCCAAGTTGTAAGGATGTTGAATAATGAAGCAAACAAACCTAGATAAAAATTCATGCAAGCCTCCTTGGAGAGACCTAAACTTTGAACATTTTAATGCCTAAGATACCTCAAGCCTTGATCAAGCTTTAACATTTCTTAAGCTGGCCTATAGCCTTTCACTAAATTTGCCAATTAAAGCACATTTGGGAGATTAAGGCAAATTCGCATAAATTAAGGCACTTATAATCAGTGAACCACGGGGACGCGTCCCCCCCATTTTTGGGCGTGTCCCCCCATCAGAGACGTCTCGGGGACGCGGGGACGGGGACGCGACGTCCCCCACCGTCCCGCCACCGCCACCCAAACTCCGCCGGGACGGGGAGACGTCCCCGACGCGGAGACGTCTGGGCGTCTCCCTGTCCCTCAAGACACGTCCAGGCGTCTCTCGAGGGACGGGGGGATGCCCAGGCGTCTCCCGCGTTCCCACGCGAATAAAGCGCATTTTTTATTTTTTTTTTAAGTTTTTTATGACATGTGCTTTTTGGGGGGGGTTAAGGGGTAACCCTAATTGGACGTGGGCCCCACCCTACCCCCCAAAACAACACAAAAACATATTTAGTTTGGATTTCACTCTCATTATGCAAAACTGATTTTTTTTCCAGCAGCTTGAAGAGGAGGAACAGCTTGAAGAAGATTGATTGAAGGGGTGAGAAAAGTGACTACAAGCGTGATAGGAGCTAGAAGAAGCAAGAAGAAGAGGAAGAAGAAGATTCTTCTACATTTTGGAGAGATTTTTCAAGCACAAGGTAGGGTTTTTCAACTTCTTCTTGTTTTTTTTTTGTTTTAGTTTCTGATTTTCATTGTTCTATGTCATTTTTGGTTTTTTTAATTTTTTTTCCCTATTCATCTTAAGACTCAAAATGAGATTTGATGTTGAATCTTGAGGGCAAAATGATTCATCATTTTGCCCTCAAGATTCAACATCAAATCTCATTTTGAGATGAATAGGAAAAAAATTTAAAAATATATTGTTAAACAAGGCTGATTTTATTTTTATTTTTATTTTTATTTTGTGAAATGCAGTGTCAATTTGAAAATTTCACAATGAGCTCCCAAGGCACGAGTGAAGATAACATGGAAATCCATTCTCATAGTGAGAATGATTCAAAATTTGAACCTGAAAATGAGGGGGGTGACCATGGGGCTGATCCTGAAGCCCAATCTAGTTCTATGGCAAGTGCAGCAGCTAGTACAGGTTGCCCTTCAGAGTTGTTGGCACCATATGCTAGGGGTCATTTTGATCCTAAGTCTCCTCTAAAACAGTTTGCTTCACAAATATCAGTACAAGGCATTGCATCACATTCAAGTGGGGGAACAAGGAAGTGGAAGTGCAATATTTGTGACAGAGAATGGTTCGGTAGCATTAGCAGGGTGAATGCACACTTTCTATTTTGGAGAGGAAAAGGCGTGAAACATTGTAAGTTTTTGGAGGAACCCAAAAATATACATTACAGAATTGAGTTTAACAGGCTTTGGGGGGTTCCAGACGACACAAATATTTCAATGCCTACTACTTTGTTTGCTAGGGCATCACTTCACGACAGCCAGAATGTGCCAGTGCCACATACTTATCATGCTTCGCAGGCGGGAGGAATGATGTTTGGATCTCCATCTACTTCCACTTCTACTGCTGCCAGGGCTGGGAAACGTAAGTTGCATACACCACAGAGCAACCCCATTGCCGATATGTTTAATGTGCAGCTGAGAGATGAGATAGATGAATCCATTGGCAATTTCTTCTTTGCCAATGGCATTCCATTTCATGTTTCACGGTCTCCTTATTATAGGAAGATGATAGATATGGTGGCCAAGGGAGGACCATCTTATGTGCCACCAGGGGAGACGAAAATGAGGACCTCGATCTTGGATAAAAGCTATTCCAAGATCAATATTTTGATGGAGAAGATGAAGGCATGTTGGGTGGCATCGGGGTGCAGCATAGTTATGGATGGGTGGACGAACATTAGCCATCGTCCACTCATCAACGTCATGGTCACATGTGCAGAGGGCCCATACTTCCTTAGAGCAGTTGATTGTACAGGGCATCGTAAAGATGCTGATTTCCAGTTTCAGGTCCTCAGGGAGGCTATTGAGGAGGTTGGGCCACAAAATGTGGTCCAAGTAGTGACAGATGTAGCCTATGTGTGTAGAGCAGCAGGGAGACTCGTTGAGGCAGCCTATAGACACATTTGGTGGACCCCATGTTGTGTGCATGCCATGAACAATGCACTCAAGGACATGGGGAAGATTGACTGGATTAGAGGAGTGGTCACCGATGCGAGAGATGTGCAGATGTTTATCTGCAACCACCACATTTCACATGCACTCTTCAGGACCTTCGCGAAGAAGGAGTTCTTGAAACCAGTTGAGACTAGATATGCATCCTATTTCATTCTCTTGGAGAGAATGATTGAGTTGCAAGAGGCATTGCAACTCATGGTTATGACTAATGAGTGGAATAGGTGGGCTGAGGCCAAGACAGAGCAGGGGAGAAGGGTGAAGGAGATAGTGAAGAGTGATGTGTTTTGGACTGATGCGAAATACATTGTCTCCATCATTTCTCCAGTATTCCAGGTGATCAGATATGGGGATGGGGATGCACCTAACCTTGGAGAGGTGTATGAGTGCATTGACTCTATGCTTGGCCAGATGAGGGCTGCTGTGCGAGTGAAGGACCCCTCTCTAGCATTCTACAATGAGCAAATCCGGCCTATCATTCAGAGTAGATGGGACAAGTTGAACACTCCTTTGCATATGGCTGCCTTTGCCTTGAATCCTAAGTGGTACAAGGCTAGACCGGGTAGAACGACACCGATTGAGGATGATGAGGTGAAGGCAGGTTTCTTTAGGTGCATAGAGAAGATGTTTGATTCCAGAGATGCCGGCACAATGCGCACTGAGTGGGGAAGATTTGCCACTCTTAGAGGTTATTCAGATGCAGCAAAGATGGATATAGACATTATGGCACAGGAGGACCCACTTTTGTGGTGGAAATGTCATGGCCCGAAATCTTTGACCACCACTCTAGCCATCCGTCTGCTATCCCAGGTTTCCAGTTCTTCAGCTGCTGAGAGGAACTGGTCTACATATAGCTTCATCCACTCTCTTAAGAGGAACAGACTTACCTCTAAGAGAGCAGAGAAGCTTGTGGCTGTACACAGTGCTTTCCGTCTCATTGACCGCAAGACACTTATGTACAAGGAGAGTCCAGCGGCACGATGGGATGTAGAGCCAGAGGAGCCTTCTTAGATTGATGAGGATGATCCTACCACTTCAGATGCAGGGCTAGTTGGTGTGAGCTTGAGGGACCTTGATCCTCAGGAGTCCAGCAGTTCCAGTGAGGAGGAGTTTGCAGATGATTAGAGGCCTCCATTAGCTACAGTTTGAGTTTTCACTTTTCAGTTTTGTCATTTTGTATTTGACTCGTCTCTTTTGTAATGCTATTGCTACACGTATTTGTATTTGGCTACTCATTGTAATGATGAATCATGTAATCATCTTTATTATTATAGACTTTGCAATGGCATCAGATATTCATATTTTTCATCTCGAAATTAGCAGAAACCACACCAAATCATCTCGAAATTGCTTGAAACTGGAATTATCTAGGCCAAATGTCCCCAAGATCCCTTAGATGTCTTGGTTAGCCTACAAAACCATAGCAAAATAGGCTAACGACAAAATTTATCGAATATGCTAGAAAGGGGACATTATATCTCTTATGATTGGCTTAGCTTCTGTTATAATTGGTGAGTTGATATGTTCATGTGAATTTGAGCTAGTATTTGAGATGTGTAATGTCCCTTCTTTGGATCTTTCTAATTTTTGCCCTAGAATAACAATTTCAACTTAGGTTTGAGAAGGTAATTCATTTACAAGCATATTTTTAATAAATTATTGTCAAATGTAATACTTTATTTAAGATAATCTTACTAAAACAATATTAATAATCATTCAAAGTAAGAACATATGATAACATTTAACTTTACAAAGAATTAACACAAGTATCAAGATTTCATATTAACATACACATCCATATAAACATCATTTATATTTAATAACTATTTCAAAGCATATTCTTTTAGTAATTGTATTAGGAATTCGTTAGAAATGTTTGAAAACTGCAACATCAAGGATGGTTGTCCTTGTATTGAGAGAGCATTGGTGGATCATGTTGTGAGGTATTCACACATCGCCCCATTGCAAATGGGGACCCCCACTTTTTTCTTTCTGGGTTAGTTGTCTTAGTTTAGTTGTTAGTTGGTAGTCGTGTCTTTGCTATTAGCCTTTGCATTAGAGATGTATAGGTGATCAAATGGCCAGGAGGTCATGTCAGTTGAGTGATTAGGGGTTATTTAGATCATTCCTAGGGTTTTTGTGTACTACTCGGTCACGCTTCAAGTTGCTAAATCAAGCCTTGGTTGAATGCATAGTGTCCTCCTAAGTCCTGTCCCTTACATCAAGGTCAGGGCGAACTCGCCTTAGAAGTCTGAAACGTCATCCTGATCTTGAAATGTCCTGAAATTTAACTAAGTCTGGTAATTTGAAGGATCCTCTAAAAACTAGATTTTGCATTATAACTCATGTAGGTCCGAAACCACTCTCAAACACCCTGACAATGTATATGGAATATAACTTAAAGTATAAGAAAACTTAAATGTTATATTCCATATATGAATCTTGACGGAGAGACTAACTTGTCAAATAACTTCATGTTTGAGCATTTCGGAGCGGACTTCCAACTTCATGAATTACTGATTTGGAGCGAAGTTTACTACTTCATGAGTTCGGGTTTTGGAGCGAAAATTTCCAACTTCAGGAGTTAAGAGAGAGGAGTGAAGTTTTAACTTCATGTTGAAGGAGAGATGAGCGAACTTCGTGTTGGAGGAGAGATGAGCGAACTTCATGTTGGAGGAGAGATGAGCGAACTTCGTGTTGGAGGAGAGATGAGCGAACTTCGTGTTGGAGGAGAGATGAGTGAACTTCATGTTGGAGATGATATGAGCGAACTTTATGTTGAAGGAGAGATGAGCGAACTTCATGTTGGAGAAGAGATGAGCGAACTTCATGTTGGAGATGAGAGGAGCGAACTTCACCTTTGAGCGAACTTCATGTTCAATGAGAGGAGCGAACTTCATGTTCAAGGAAAGAGGAGCGAACTTCATGTTGAAGAGGAGAGGAGCCAACTTCACCTTGGAGAGGATAGGAGCGAACTTCATGTTTCACCACTATAGAGCGAAGTTCCTTCCTTCACAAGTTTGCATTTTAAAATGAAATTGACAACTTCATGTTCAAGTACTTTGGAGCGAAATTCATGACCTAGCAAAATGAAGCGATCTTGAGACCAAAATATATCAAGTTCATGCATTAAAGGAGAAGAGCGAAGTGCAAACTTCATGAGTTGAAGGGAGTGAGCGAAGTTTTAACTTCATCTTGGAGGAGAGATGAGCGAACTTCATGTTCTCACCAAGGAGAGCGAATTTCATAAGCATGAGCGAAATTGAATAAGGGTAACCGCCTAAAGAAGATACAACATCAAATGAACTTCATGATCCCATTTAGAGAAGCGAAGTAGAGCAATTTCACAACTTCAACTTCAAGGAGAGAGGAGCAAACTTCAGGTTCAAGCAACTAAGAGCGAAATTGCTACTTCATGTGTTTAGGAAGAGGAGCGAAGTTCATGATCTTGTTAAGTAGAGCGATTTGCGAATGAAGTTGGATATAAATAGGAGAAATGATTAAAGCAACTTCATGTTCACCAATTTGGAGCTAAGTTATTACTTCATGCACTCATGATTTGGAGTGAAGTTTTCATTTCACAAGCTACTGATTTTAAGCGATCTTACGACTTCATGTATTGAACAAGGAGAGCGAAATTATACTTCATGAGTTGTAGGATGAAAGTGAACTTCATAAGTTAAAGGTTTGGACCGAATTTTGTACAAGGGTAAACTTCATGACATAGAAGATTGGAGTGGATTTCATGAATAAGCAAGGTGATTGAAACAAGTTACAAGTGCACACCATCTAGAGCAATCTTCATCTTCAAGCCTACACAAGCAAATCTCAACTTCATGAGCTTCACAAGCTCAATATGCAAGAGTAAAATATTAAGGTGAGGAAAGCTTAATGAACACCAAGGATGGAATACACTTAAAAGAGCTCCTCTCTAAGAGCAAAAATCAACTTCAAGAAGCTCCTTTGTGAAGACGAATTCCTCTAGATCTTATCAAACCTGCAAAACACATAAAGTCAAGGGATATATCAAGCTAAGAAGAACTATTGAAGTTATATATTATGTATTTGATATCATGTTTGTTTTTGTTTTGCAGATGGGAGGAGATGGTGATTGCAAAGCAAAAAGGAGGAAAATTGTAAGACCTACACCACCGTGCAAGAGGAGAAACTTCACGCCCAAGAGGAATTTCAACCTTCACCACACCATGGATACATGAAGAGATCAAACGAGTGCGAAAGAGAAGTTATACATGTTACAGAAATTCTCATAATATTTACAATTTAATGGAAAATTCAAGTACCCAGGCAAAGATTACAGTTACATGAGTGAATTTCAGAAAATCTTTCAATTGTTTTTCAATTCATTATATTTTATACAGTTGAAAAGATTACGAGAAAGTAATCTACAGAATAAATTTTCTCACACAAGACCGTGAGAGTGATCCTTATTTTTCTATGCAAAGGAGAAGAACTGAATTAAACAAAGCAAATGCATAGAGGAGGTAAGAAGGGAACCAACCATTGCCTGGGGGTATATGGCTGGCATAAGTCTGCTCTCGAAGTTGTAGGTCTGCATTCCCGACATCTTTTCTCTTCTAGTTTCCTCCTTGTCCTGAAAAAGTCAAAAAGTGAAGTGGGTTAGATCAAAAGATCCAAGCAATGACTAAATTCCTACTGATCTTGCCTATATGTTTGCATTATTTAATCAAGATCCCTTTTTGACAAAAAAATAAACATCTTGGAAGACAAATAAGAAAAGGTCATTCTCGTTGCTTAGAGAATTAGTGTTTTTTCTAACT
The DNA here is from genome assembly GCF_030272615.1 of Cryptomeria japonica. Lineage (NCBI taxonomy): Eukaryota > Viridiplantae > Streptophyta > Pinopsida > Cupressales > Cupressaceae > Cryptomeria > Cryptomeria japonica. The sequence goes on along the minus strand of NC_081411.1, from coordinate 183,536,563 downwards.
GTTTGTTTAATGTGCAGAGACAAGTAAAAGAATTGCAGATTTCAGAGGATTTATTATGAGTGGGATTAAATGAGGCTCCCACAAGGGTTGAGCCCAGCTCATAGAAACCATGTGATTGTTCAGAGTGTACTTGCAGGTATATACAGAAAGCAGATATTGATGGTGATGATGTAGTCAATTCAGAGGAGATTGTTAACCTTCTTACCAATCACAGAGGCAAGGAAATACTTATTAACAACTGTCCGGTTTGTGGAGAGGAACTTGGTCTCTCAGACAATCTAAATGACATGATTCATGTTAGCCTATGCTTTGACGAGGGAACTGGAAATCAGATTATGACTGGAGGATTTTTGACTGAAAAACAAGCATCCTATGGATGGATGTTCAAGATAAGTGACTGGCCTCATTTCTCTACTTATGATGTTGGCCTGAACTCTGGATCAGCAGCTTCACATATTCTTAAGAACAAAAAGATTAGTGGAGGAAGTGATACAAAGCAAAATTGTCATGTCACTAAGGGTTATTTACCAATCTAAATTGGGCCTTACTCTTATTGACAAAGATGCAAAGGACCTTTTGCAAAGTATATACCAAAGTTTATCGACTTTTTTGAGGAGCAATGTATTTACAGTGAACAAATGAGTAGTCTACATAATTTCAAGTCAAGAATTTGATAAGATGGCTTTTGTGGCAATTGGAGCAAACAATGGTGGGTAGCATCACTTTTACCAAAAATGAAGGTGATTTTCTGAAGAAAGGAGATGAGCTTGGATATTTCTCGTTTGGGGAAGTACTGCTGTTTGTGTTTTCGAGAAAGATGCAATAGATTTGGATGAAGACCTAGTCTTGAACAATCAAAGGTCACTCGAGACCCTGGTTTTGGTGGGAATGAGTTTAGGTGTCTCCAAGAAAATGTCAGAAGAGCAAGTAGCAAATACTATAAGGCCCAGGTGTAATAATAGTATTGCTATATTGGACAATGAAGTAGCTGAAAGAAGAATCAAAGCAACTACAAGCGATAAAGTCATAAATTATCAGATTGGCCTTCCCGAAGAGAGTTTTCTTCTATCAAACGCAAAAAGCCCCAAATTTCCTTTCAAAAACAGAGATACATGAAATTTACAGAATTTCATTTTCAGAAAGGTGCAAAAATAACAGAAAACGGAAAAAACCATCAACGTTTTCTGGTTCAGAAATTTGCAAAAAGGTTTGTGCGTAAAGAAACTACACAGCAAAGTTTTGTTCCTTTCAAAAAATTGCAGAGTTTTCTTTATAAAGGAAAAATGCAGAGCAAAGTTCACGGATTCTGTTCGAATTTCAGAGCAGATACGAAATAAATGGCAAAAGTCATCACGCAGTTTTCCTTCCAGAAAATACAAAAAATCTTTCTTTGATAATGCAGTTTTTTCCGGTAAGGGAGAACGGAAAAGTAAAATATCACTAGCAGAGCTCGTGCCAAACAAAATTCCAAGTTTGCAGTTTGAAATCAAAGAAAATTTTTGGTGAGAATCTTCGAAAATACCTCTCATTTTCTGCAAAAAATGGAGCAATGCCGTGGTTTTAAGGAAAACCCTTTTCAATTCCAAGCATGGAGCAGACCTATTCAAGTCCCAGAAAACTGCCAAAAAGGAGTCATCACGTAGCTCTCTGAGTGTTCTTCTTCACTCCAAACCCTAACATCTTGGTGTTTTCCTCTTCACCAAAAACTTACAATGCAAAATGAATAATGATTTAAGGTTTTCATCGCTATATTCCCCCTTATCTTGCTTTTTCCCATTTTAATGGGATCACATTTTTTGTGATACAAGGTAATTAATATATGGTGGTTGAGTTCCAAACTCCCACTTATATGTTAGATAATAACTTTGCCTAGCCGTGGGGAGGCTTTAAAACCCCCAAGTCTTTCAATGACTTATAAACTTTAGAAGATGTATATTAATTTTTATATTTATTTATTATATTAATGTTGAAAAAAAAATTAACATTTTCTAGCAACATTAATATAATTAATAAATATTCTATGCTTCTAACAGTCTGGCAAAGTAAGTTGCAATAAGGTTTTGCAGATTCGGGATACAGGACAAAAGTTAAAGCTCGAAGTATTAGTGGATTCGCCAAATTTGTGAAGATGGATCCAACCGGAAAAGTGTTGCAAGATTTTATGTACAAAAAGAAACTAAAATGTCTAAATAAGACAGACACCATCCTCAGATGAGGAATTGTAAAAATTTACAGTTGTTTTTATTATCTGATCGCATAAGGGATCTGGGCTAGACCGGAGGTTTTCTTATCTCCATTCTTTCCTACCGGTGCCCCACACTGAATGGAGATGTAATATTTTTATAAAAGAAATAAATTTTTGGCTTCGGCCTTTTATCGATCAAAAAAAAAAATATAATTAATAAATATTCAAATTAATTATTTTGCATATATTAAAATTTCCTGGTAATATTCTTATAAGGAAATTGAATTTTTTAAATCTTTTAAACTTTAGGATTCAATACCTTTCATCCATAGACACATGAAAATTGTAAAATGAATATTCTAATTGGATAATTTATAAATCCAATTAATATTTGTTATTTGTGTCTTTAAAATTGTTCCCAATATGCATATGTTGGAAAAATATTGAATCCTAAAGAGGTGAAGTTATCTCAAGAATTTGGGGTCGAATTTGAGCTTGAAATGCAGTTGTCCATGAGTTTGAGCTAGTTCTCCAGCAGTTAAAGCCTGATTTTGAGCATTTCATGGGTCAACCTTCAGTTGACCAAGAGTTTATACCTGATTTCACACATTTATGCAGAGTTTGAAGCCTTTTTGTGGGGATTTCTTTCTCTACTCGGATTTGGAGATATTTTTGACTTGGAGATCACTCAAGGAGACTTTCAGTTGACTTGCAGTCATCTTATCCTTGCCTTTGGAAGGCTTTTTGCATAAAGGAAGGGTTTCAATTTGAGGTGGTTTTGGATTTTTTCTCAAGCCTAGCTGAGTTTTCTTTCTTGTAACCCATTTGCAGTTCTGACAGTGAATTTGAATAAAAATATCAGTTTATGACTTCGTATTTCTAAGCTATTTTTCATTGTGTGATTGAGAGTAGTTATCATTTTTGTGTTATTTATTAGATAACCTTTCTTGAAGTTTCTGTCTCATGCATGAATCACAGGTCATGTATTGTGATTTATCAATTTAATTGTTTGTGAAAGTCATTTCATTTCAATTTTTATGAGCAATGATCCTTTGCATGAAACACTTTTGTGATATGAACTCAAAGATGTTATATGTGTAAAACAGGTGGATTTAGAAGAGTTTTCCTGTCATTTTTCAAATCATATGGTGTATCACCCTATTTAGTTTTCCTTATTTTTCCTTTTATCTTCATTTATCCCCTCTCCCTTTTCTCCAGAAAATGTTCTTCAAGGTCTTGTTACCGTAGGTGATCCATCATTATCAGGAACCGGCCTATTCGGAGGTCCAATCACAATAATAGTTTACCCACAGACTCATGATTGTTCCCATGTTATCCCAAAATGCTAGGTGATAATAACTTAGTTTTCAGGTGCACTTTTGGGCCTTAACAGTTTTGGCACGCCCGATGGGACACTTTTCCTACTAAGGTCAGAGATTTTTATTGTTCTTATTGATATATTTGTATATCTGGTGACTCTGTTTGTGAAAAGAGTGGAAAAGGTCAGTGTTTTTCATATTTTATGAGACAGATCCAGACTAGGAGCTCAAGTTCTTTTGAGTATTTGCAGCTAGAGCCTCCTAGGAGAAGAGGAAGAACACTTGCAAGGGCTCAGCGTTTGAATCGTTTTCAGTTATCAACACCTAATTTTTCAGGTGTACAGAAGGAGAATAAGATCATCCAAGGAAAGGAAATCAGGCATTCAACAAGTCCAACTTGCAGATCGGGAACATCTGATCCTCAAATTTCAACATTTCCATTATTGACAGTAAGTACTACATCTTGCTACAGCACCTGTTTTACCTGCTGTTCCTTCTTTTACTGCTGTTGTTCCTCCTGTTTTTCCTATAATGGCACTCCCAAGAGTATATGCATTTGTTCCTTTTGATCAAGGCAGCCCCTTGAACTTTGTACAACATCATGATGTGCCATTGGCAGCACTTAAAAGTTTGCCTGATTTTATTGGTGAAAGTTAGACTACAGTGATTGATCACATAAGAGATGTTGCTTCCCTATGTAGTGTGCATCATGTTACTGAAGAAGATGTGGCTGTTAAATTATTGGCAGCATCCTTCAAGGTTAAAGCCTTAGAGTGGTACAGAACGTTGGCTGTAGCTTCAATTAATTCGTGGGATAGGCTTGGTGAATTATTTACCAAACATTTTGAAGACAAATCTGATCACCTGTCTTTGGTAGAGCAACTGACCACCATCAAACGCGCTCCTCAAGAGCAGATGATGGACTTCAACAGCCGTTTTCAAAGGACGTGGAATAGGATTCCTGTTTTGGTAAGACCATCAGTTGATCATGCTTTTCTATATTATTTGAAAAGCTTAAATAGTGATATATCAGTAATGATACAGTCTATGGGGGCTGTCTCTTTGCCCCAAGCTTTTGGTATTTCTGTGAGAGCTGAGAATAGTCTTATCCAAGTGGGTAAAATAGCACCCAGGCCTACAATGCCTATCTTCCCAAATATCTAGTCTAACATGCTATTAATTATACCACCATTCAATCCTTTGCCAATTGTTCCTAGCCAAGAGATAGTGGTTGTAGGACCTTCTCTTGAGCTTTAAGCTATTAAGAACAACCAATAAAAGATTGAAGGATTGCTACAAACTTTCAGCAATGAGCTTGTAAACCTTAAAAAACAGCATTTTCAGACTAGACAACCTTATCAGGCTCAAAATCAAGTTGTAAGTCAGCCTTTCCAGCAACCAAACCAAGACCAATACCAAGGTAATAGGCAACCATATCAGGATAATAATGCTGCTGGAAATAGGCAGAATGTCAATCAAAGACCTTATAGGCCTTATGCACCTGCACCTTTGAATGGAGTCAGAGATATCGTCCCTACACAAAACAATCTAGCCGCAGAATTTGACTGGTGCTATCCTTGCAACCAGCCTCACAATCAAGCTACGTGTTCAAATGGAGTCATAAAGCAGGCTCTAATGGTTCAAGGTACTTCAACTTCACAGTATGTGCCTGAGACTGAACCTGAGCAACAACAAGATATAATCCCTGTAGATGCTACTTACATAAATTGGCAAGGAGATGAGTTCTGTGCTATAGGCAAAGATAATCCTCTTGTTGCTGTATACAACAGAGCTAAGAAAAGAGCCTTAGATAATGATTCTGCACTAAAAAATAAAGATACAACAGCAGCAGACTCATCTGTGCCTAGAGTACAACATATTCTACAAAAAACTCATCCCGTGACAACTCATGAGCAACAACAACAAGTACACCCTGCTGTTGCTAAGGTCCAGCCAAAGGTACACGCTATTGTTTCGTTCAATATAGTTGAAAATATGAAAAAAATGAATGTGACTATGTCTATGTGGGATTCTTTAGCTATTCTAGGGCAGATTGACTTGTTTAAGCAAGCCTTATCTGATGAGGTATCTTCTAAACAAGTTGCAAATGAACCCCGCAAAGTTGTGTTGACCAATTAGGAAGCTGCACCTCAGAACAGTGACAAGAAAGGGAGTAAAATACAAGGTAAAGATGTGAAACCTCCTCCATTATATGTCTCTTTAATCATTGGGGATAAGCTGGTTCATAATTGTATGGTTGATAGTGGAGCTACAAGCTCAGTAATGCCAAAAAAGGTAGCAGATCAGTTAGGATTAGAATATGAACCTCTTGAGAAAGGAGTAGTGCAATTAGATGGTTCATCTGTTAATATAGTTGGTCTCATAAAAGGAGCAAGTTTAACCCTTCATGCTTGCCCCAATTTCTCCATATCTCAAGACATTTATGTGATTGATTTACCCCCATACTTTGCTCTTTGTTTATCAAGGGAATTCACAGCTAAAATTGGGGGATATCTTTCATCTGACTGGTCTCATATGCTTTTCCGAACCAGATATGGTACAAAGGTCACCATTAAGTCCAAGGTTCTTGCTAAGGATCACATTGAACCTTATGTGCCCAGCCCAATGAATGCTAACTGTTTAGCCTTTGAACATGATCATCTTTTTGCTTCAGCTCCTAATACACAGATCGAAGATATTCCAGACATCCTTTTGGATGAATGGGCAGCAGAAGATGCTTATAATGCACAAAACAACAAAGTGGAAGATGCTGGTTTTGGGACTTATATGATTTGTGAACCAGATTCTATTATGCCAAATCTTGTAAAAGATACAAGTGAATTTTCAGAACAACAAAATCAAGTTTGGCAGTTGTTCTTTGATGGATCAAAAAGCAAAAATGGGGTAGGTGGAGGTGCAATGCTTGCATCTCCACAAGGTGACAAATATTTTTCAGCTTATCACTTTGCTTTTCCTTGTTCTAACAATAATGCTGAATATGAAGGTTTGATTTAAGGATTGGAGTGGGCTAGGAAAAGGCAAATCAGATATTTGCAGGTCTTTGGTGATAGTGAATTAATTGTCAATCAAGTCAGAGGTTTGCATATTGTTAAGAATGATGCTTTAAAGTTATACAAGAATAGGGTTTCGGATATTATAGAAGAATTTGATGCATTTAACCTTATATCCATTCCTAGAAGCAAGAATCAACATGCTGATAGACTTGCTGCTGTAGGTGCACAATTCAATATTCTAGAAAGTATGGAAAATTTGCAGCATCATGTAAAAGTTGTTGTTAGGCCATCAATTCTTGATAACAAGTTTAATTGGCAAGTTTTTGACAGTGATGAGCAGATTTTGAGTTTCCTCATGGAAGAGGATGTGTTTTCAATTGCTGATCAGAACAAGTTGAATCAGCAATTCAGTGATTAGATTATCCAACTGAAATCGAATAAGTTGCCAAGAGGATTGGTCACTTTGGAGACAATCTTTAATCTAGATGACCAAGCAAAAAGGAATAAAACTAGCATACTGATTAAGGAAGAGCACTATGAAGAGGTTGAAATATTCAAAAACAAACTCCTCAAAATTGGTAAGATTAATTCTCATAAAGAAAGAGAAGCTTGTATTGCCTTATTTCAAGAATTTAATGATGTATTTGCTTGGGATTATTCTGACTTAAAAGGATTTGATCCTCAACTTACCCAGCATAACATTGAGTTGGAGCCAAATGCCAAGCCAATTAGGCAAAAGCAGAGACACATCAATCCTAGATTAGGGCCCCTTATGCTTAAAGAATTGAATAAGCTCTTAGATAGTGGCATTATTTTTCCTATCAAACACACTTCATGGGTTTCTAATTTAGTTCCAGTTAGGAAAAAGAATTGAGAACTCCGCCTTTGTGTAGATTTTAGAGATTTGAATAGGGCTTCTCTAAAAGATAGACACCCATTACCTTCTATGGAACAAATCTTGCAGTTTGTTTCTGGATCTGAAAGGTTCTCCTTGTTAGATGGTTATTCAGGCTATAACCAAGTCCTTGTAAAGGATGAAGATCAATTCAAGATTGCCTTCACTACCAAGTGGGGCACTATGGCTTATAGAAGGATGCCTTTTGGACTGTCAAATGCTGGTGCTACCTTCCAAAAGGCTATGGATATGGCTTTTTATAATTTTATGTATAAATTTGTGCCGGTTTATCTGGATGACATTACTGTTTACAGCAAACAAGCTGATGATCACATTGATCATCTCAGACAAGTTCTTCAAAGATGCAGAGAATTTAGTATTTCTCTAAATCCTAAAAAGTCTGCATTTGCTATTCATGAAGGGAGACTTCTGGGATACCAAGTCTCCAAATTTGGTACTATAGTTGATCCTGAGAGAATTCAAGCTATTTTGGATCTACCTTTACCAAGCCATAAAAAAGGGTTACAAAGTTTTATTGGCAGAATTAATTTTGTAAGGCGCTTAATACCGGATATTGCTGACTTGTTGAAACCTTTGACAACAATGTTGAAAAAGAATGCTCTTTTCAGGTGGTCTAAAGAGGGAAGGATCACTTTTGAAGAAATCAAGAAGGCCTTATCTGCTGCCCCTACATTGGTAAATCCTAATTTTTCAAAAGATTTCATTTTATATGCTTATGGAGGACTTGACACTATTTTTGCCATGTTGGTTCAAAAAAATGATGATGGACTTGAACAGCCCATTGCTTTCTCTAGTAAAGGATTGGAAGAGTATGAACAAAGGTACAGTTTTGTTGAAAAACATGAACTAGCAGTTGTTAAAAGTCTTAAGAAATTTAGACATTTGGTCTCTAATAACAAAATTCATTTGATGGTTACCCATCCAAGTGTCAAAGATTTCTTACTAAGCAGAGATTTAAATGAAAAGAGATTAGGCTGGATCACTAAAGTCATGGAGTATGATGTCAGTTTTCATGATACTAAGCTGGTAAGAGGAAAAGGTCTATGTATGCAGCTGACTGATGGGGAAGGTTCAAATGCAGAATCTGATAAGGAAGTTGTCTTGGTTCAAGATAATCCTGTTGATCAGAACCAATCAGCAAGTTGGGTAACTGATATGACGAATTTCCTTCAGACTAGAGAGTGTCCAGCTGGCCTTGACAAAGTAAAAAGAAGGTATTTCCGTCTCCAATTTGTTCCTTATGTTTTAGTCAATGGAAACTTATTCAGGAAAGATTATAGTTGAATGCTTCTTAAATGTATTGATACTACTGAAACTCAAAAGATTCTATTTGAATTTCATGATGGATCTTCTGGGGGTCATTTTAATCCGAGAACTACAACTTGGAAAATTAGAAGGGCTGGTTTTTACTGTCCAACTTTATTCAAAGACACTCACTCTTGGGTTAGAAAATGTGGAAAATGTGCTATGTTTGCAGAAAAAAAAAGATTGGCTGCATTTCCTTTGCAACCTATTTTAGTTGAACAGCCATTTGCAAGATGGGGTATTGATTTCATAGGCCCTATTAATCCAAGTTATAGTGCTGGTCATAAATGGATTTTGACAGCAACAAACTATTTCACCCGTTGGATTGAAGCTATAGCACTTAGGGAGGCTAATGAATTTGCTGTCCTAAACTTTTATGAGGATATTATAACTAGATTTGGTATACCTGAGTCAATTATATCAGATAATGCCTTGGCATTTGTTTGTTCAAAAGTCACTGAATGGGCTTTAAAAAATGGCATTGTTCTGAATACTGCCTTTAATTATTACCCACAAGGTAATGGGTTAGCTGGAACAACCAATAAGAATTTGATCAGGATTATTAAAAGAACATTACAAGAGAACCAAAGACATTGGCATGCTAAGCTTAAATCTGCCCTATGGTTTGATAGAATTACTCCTAAGCAGATTATAGGTAATTCTCCTTATATGTTGGTTTATGGAAAAGAAGCAAGACTGCCTATTTCAACTGAGTTTCCAACACTTGACCTTGCTAACCAACTTATTTTGTTTGAAGAAGGAGACCCCTTGCAGCAGAGATATACACAATTACTTCAACTTGAGGAAGAAAGAGCAAAGTCTTTCAGGACAATGGAGTATCATTAGCTCCAAACAAAAAGAGCCTTTGACAAGAAAGCAAATTTCAGAAGCTTTAAGGAGGGGGATGTGGTTCTCAAGTGGGATGTTCTTAAAAGTAGACCGAGACACCATACTAAATTTGACAATATTTGGATTGGTCCTTTCATGATTGTGGAATGTAAGGAGCATAACGCATTCCAGCTCTCAAAGATGGATGGGGAAATTCTACCAATCCCAGTCAATGGGATTCATCTCAAAGCATGATTTTGATCCAAGTTTTGCTAATAAGTGCTTTGCACATTTTGTCCCTTGTTTTCTAGTTTTTCAGTTTTGTTTTCTGTTTCAGCAAAAGCCTTTTGGTTGTATTAAAAGATTTGTTTCTTTTACCCCTCGAACCATTTAGATTCAGTATTTCTGCTAAATGACTAACCGATGAATTATTGATGTTAGGCTTCGCCTTGTCATCAGTATAATCACACAATAGAAACATTGGATCTGAATAGATTCAGAGATACGAAGTTTTTAAGAAAAATTATCTAAGGGACAGGGTTGTTATTCTGAAACCTTTTAATTTCCTCAATCAGCTTCATTGTTAAATAGAGGGGGAAATTATATAACAGATTCTTTTGATTCCTAAAGCTCAAAAATGACTCTTGAAAGTGACATGATTAATTCATAAAACCGTTATAGTCATAAATGTGAAAGAAATGCAGCTGGGTTTCTTGTGTTGTCAGTTTTGTTTTGCCAATAAGTGCGCTTGCACATTTGTGGTTTTGTCTAAACCACCCTAGTGTTCTAGTTTTCTGTTATGTTTTGCTGTCAAGCTATGTTTTTGAGTTCTAAGAGATATTATTGCTGCTGACAGCTAAAGAATGACTCTATCCGCCCAATGGACTATTTAGGCTACTAGATTCCCTATGACTAATAGGCAGACATGAAGCAGAAATCGCCAAAATTGTTACTGAAATTTTCATAATATTTACAATTTAATGGAAAATTCAAGTACCTAGGCAAAGATTACAATTACATGAGTGAATTTCAGAAAATCTTTCAATTGTTTTTCAATTCATTATATTTTATACAGTTGAAAAGATTACGAGAAAGTAATCTACAGAATAAATTTTCTCTCACACAAGACCGTGAGAGTGATCCTTATTTTCCTATGCAAAGGAGAAGAACTGAATTAAACAAAGAAAATGCATAGAGGAGATAAGAAAGGAACCAGCCATTGCCTGGGGGTATATGGCTGGCATAAGTCTGCTCTCGAAGTTGTAGGTTTGCATTCTCGACATCTTTTTTCTTCCAGTCTCCTTGTCCTGAAAAAGTCAAAAAGTGAAGTGGGTTAGATCAAAAGATCCAAGCAATGACTAAATTCCTACTGATCTTGCCTATATGTTTGCATTATTTAATCAAGATCCCTTTTTGACAAAAAAATAAACATCTTGGAAGACAAATAAGAAAAGGTCATTCTCGTTGCTTAGAGAATTAGTGTTTTTTCTAACTGTTTGTTTAATGTGCAGAGACAAGTAAAAGAATTGCAGATTTCAGAGGATTTATTATGAGTGGGATTAAATGAGGCTCCCACAAGGGTTGAGCCCAGCTCATAGAAACCATGTGATTGTTCAGAGTGTACTTGCAAGTATATACAGAAAGCAGATATTGATGGTGATGATGTAGTTGATTCAGAGGAGATTGTTAACCTTCATACCAATCACGGAGGCAAGGAAATACTTATTAACAACTGTCCGGTTTGTGGAGAGGAACTTGGTCTCTCAGACAATTTAAATGACATGATTCATGTTAGCCTATGCTTTGATGAGGGAACTGGAAATCAGATTATGATTGGAGGATTTTTGACTGAAAAACAAGCATCCTATGGATGGATGTTCAAGATAAGTGAATGGCCTCATTTCTCTACTTATGATGTTGGCCTGAACTCTGGATCAGCAGCTTCACATATTCTTAAGAACAAAAAGATTAGTGGAGGAAGTGATACAAAGCAAAATTGTCATGCCACTAAGGGTTATTTACCAATCTAAATTGGGCCTTACTCTTATTGACAAAGATACAAAGGAACTTTTGCAAAGTATATACCAAAGTTTATCGACTTTTTTGAGGAGCAATGTATTTACAGTGAACAAATGAGTAGTCTACATAATTTCAAGTCAAGAATTTGATAAGATGGCTTTTGTGGCAATTGGAGCAAACAATGGTGGGTAGCATCACTTTTACCAAAAATGAAGGTGATTTTCTAAAGAAAGGAGATGAGCTTGGATATTTCTCGTTTGGGGAAGTATTGTTGTTTGTGTTTTCGAGAAAGATGCAATAGATCTGGATGAAGACCTAGTCTTGAACAGTGAAAGGTCACTCGAGACCCTGGTTTCGGTGGGAATGAGTTTAGGTGTCTCCAAGAAAATGTCAGAAGAGCAAGTAGCAGATACTGTAAGGCCCAGGTGTAATGATAGTATTGCTATATTGGACAATGAAGTTGCTAAAAGAAGAATCAGAGCAACTACAAGCGGTAAAGTCATAAATTATCAGATTGGCCTTCCTGAAGAGAGTTTTCTTCTATCAAATGCAAAAAGCCCCAAATTTCCTTTCAAAAACAGAGATACATGAAATTTACAGAATTTTATTTTCAGAAAGGTGCAGAAATAACAAAAAACAAGAAAAACCATCAACGTTTTCTGGTTCAGAAATTTGCAAAAAGGTTTGTGCGTAAAGAAACTACACAACAGAGTTTTGTTCCTTTTAAAAAATTGCAGAGTTTTCTTTATAAAGGAAAAATGCAGAGCAAAGTTCACGGATTCTGTCCGAATTTCAGAGTAGATAAGAAATAAAATAGCAAAAGTCATCACATAGTTTTGCTTCCAGAAAATACAGAAAATCTTGCATTGATAATGCAGTTTTTTCCAGTAAGGGAAAACGGAAAAGTAAAATATCACTAGCAGAGCTCGTGCCAAACAAAATTCCAAGTTTGCAGTTTGAAATCAAAGAAAATTTTTGGTGAGAATCTTCGAAAATACCTCTCATTTTCTGCAAAAAATGGAGCAATGCCGTGGTTTTAAGGAAAACCCTTTTCAATTCCAAGCATGGAGCAGACCTATTCAAGTCCCAGAAAACTGCCAAAAAGGAGTCATCACGTAGCTCTCTGTGTGTTCTTCTTCACTCCAAACCCTAACAGCTCGGCGTTTTCCTCTTCATCGAAAACTTACAATGCAAAATGAATTATGATTTTAGGTTTTCATCGCTATATTCCCCCTTATCTTGCTTTTTCCCATTTTAATGGGATCACTTTTTTTGTGATACAAGGTAATTAATATATGGTGGTCAAGTTCCTAACTCCCACTTATATGTTAGATAATAACTTTGCCTAGCCGTGGGGAGGCTTTAAAACCCCTAAGTCTTTCAAAGACTTATAAACTTTAGAAGATGTAAATTAATTTTTATATTTATTTATTATATTAATGTTGAAAAAAAAATTAACATTTTCTAGCAACATTAATATAATTAATAAATATTCAAATTAATTATTTTGCATATATTAAAATTTCTTGGTAATATTCTTATAAGGAAATTGAATTTTTTGCATCTTTTAAACTTTAGTATTCAATACCTTTCATCCATAGACACATGAAAATTATAAAATGAATATTCTAATTGGATAATTTATAAATCCAATTAATATTTGTTATTTGTGTCTTTAAAATTGTTCCCAATATGCATATCGAGGGAAAATATTTAATCCTAAAGAGGTGAAGTTATCTCAAGAATTTGGGGTCGAATTTGAGCTTGAAATGCAGTTGTCCATGAGTTTGAGCTAGTTCTCCAGCAGTTAAAGCTTGATTTTGAGTATTTCATGGGTCAACCTTCAGTTGACGAAGAGTTTATACCTGATTTCACACATTTATGCAGAGTTTGAAGCCTTTTTGTGGGGATTTCTTTCTCTACTCGGATTTGGAGATATTTTTGACTTGGAGATCACTCAAGGAGACTTTCAGTTGACTTGCAGTCATCTTATCCTTGCCTTTGGAAGGCTTTTTGCATAATGGAAGGATTTCAGTTTGAGGTGGTTCTGGATTTTTTCTCAAGCCTAGCTGAGTTTTCTTTCTTGTAACCCATTTGCAGTTCTTACAGTGAATTTCAATAAAAATATCAGATATGCCTTCACATTTCTGAGCTATTTTTCATTGTGTGATTGAGAGTAATTATCATTTTTGTGTTATTTATTAAATAACCTTTCTTGAATTTTCTGTCTCATGCATGAATCACAGGTCATGCATTGTGATTTATCAATTTCATTGTTTGTGAAAGTCATTTCCTTTCAATTTTTATGAGCAATGATCCTTTGCATGAAACACTTTTGTGATATTGTAATATCCCTTGGCTAATCTGACCCTGTTTCACTTGTTTGAACCCCAAGGAATATTGTCAAACACTTGGCATACAATGTTTGAAGCCACTGTAGTGAATTCTTTATTTGTCTTCTTTAGGTTTGTAGGCTGCAAATGAAGTTATGGAAAGCTTCTAACAATGCAAAGTTGTTATAGAAATGATATACTAGTTGTTTTAGACCTTTCCACACATATGTAATGACTGAAATTAACTAGTACAGCTAGTTGACATTAAGACAAACACTTGTCATGCATCCCAATGTATACCTACAGCCATTAGGCATTTAAGCAAACAATTGGCATGAAAGCTAAGTGGCTGATCAATGTTGAATGTTACCATGAATGTGGAATATGCAAATTATATCTCCATTAAACATATGCAACCTCCAAGTATTTCATGATATAATCATAATAGAAAATGATGCAATGAAGTAATGATTTTCTAATACAATGACCATAGATAGAAAACCTAGAATTTCAATGGCTGCCTTGATATATTGGTTTGATTCTCCTCATATGCAAATCCCTTGTCAAATATATATAGCTGTTCAACCTTTCTAAATCCCCTTCTATAGAACTCAAACTACTGTAGCACACTGTTCACGGCACTGTAGCGCACTGTTCACGGCACTGTTCATGCGCACTGTTCACGGCACTGTAGCGCACTGTTCACAGCACTGTAGCACACTGTAGTCTCTTTCAATCTGCAAACAAACTCTGAAATAAACCCTCCAATCAGCTCAATATTGACTTCTGAATGAAGCCAACTCTCACAAGCATAATCAGATGATATTGCACACCCTCTATATGCTGTTACAATGAAGAAGCCACGCTCTCCAATGCCAACAAGCCTTGAATCCTGCAGAAACCCTTGGTATTCTACACTTCAATGCTCCAGAGAAACTTCAATCAAAAACTCCAATCACATAATCAATCCCCCTTCTCTTCTTTTCAAAAGCCTTATATATATTTCCCATGAAGGTTCGATTTTCTCCAATAAGGCATTAAATCAATTAATGATATTAAATGACATTTAATGATATAATATTTTCACTTTGTCATTTAATATTTCACCTTGGTAAAAGAGCCACAATTAATTAATTAAATGGTCCCCCTTAATGATACTTGGACCCTTAAGTTATAATATAAAATTATATTATAACTTAATAATATAAGCTCAAAACATTAATGTTTATTTAAACTAAATAAACATTAATATGTCCATTAATACTCAACATTTTTAAACGTCGTCTGAGCTGGGAGCTGACATGATGAAGCTGCATATGACCATACCCCTTTACTAAATATAGAAGGGGTCCATCTCTAACATCTCAAACTTACTATAAATAGTAAGTATAGCAAATGAAGTCCAAATGATACCAAATGAAAGCCAGATCGAAACACACTGAACTCTAGAGCTGATACAAGCCTCGGGAGACCCTCTATCCATACTCATTAGCCTAAGAGGGTCAGAATGATAGGCTAATCACCAAAAAACCATGTCTGCTAAAATGGGGACATTACAGATATGAATTCAGAGATGTTATATGTGTAAAATAGGTGGATTTAGAAGAGTTTTCCTGTCATTTTTCAGATCATATGGTGTATCACCCTATTTAGTTTTCCTTATTTTTCCTTTTATCTTCATTTATCCCCTCTCCCTTTTCTCTAGAAGCTGTTCTTCAAGGTCTTGTTAGAGTAGTTGATCCATCATTATCAGGAACCTGCCTATCTGGAGGTCCAATCATAATAATAGTTTACCTAGAGACTCATGATTGTTTCCATGTTATCCCAAATTGCTAGGTGATAATAACTTAGTTTTCAGGTGCACTTTTGGGCCTTAACAATACAATCACTCAAAAGCAAGCAAGCAAAGATTCAATGACATCAATAACTCTCATCCTAACTACTTTGAGCGAGCTAGATAATGTTGAGTATCAAGAGATACCTCTCAACATCCCTTCATCATGATGAATCAACTCATGTCTACGAAATGCGAGAGTGAAGTGGCATCCTAATCATCATCCCAGTCACCACTCGCCAATCAGGGAAGGTCTACATCAACATGTCTAGATACAATGTATTTGATTCCTCCATGATGGCACAAACTCCGAGGCACCTAGCCCTGATAGCTATTGGTCCACACTCATGGAATGTAATTTTCTCATTGGCTATGGAGAAGCTTGTTGTAATAAACCCTAATTAGGGTTTTTATTGTAAAATCCTGGCCATTGATGGAGAATCAATCTTGGCCATTCGTTGTAAAAGAGCTCTCTATAAAAGGTTCAAGCTCTTCATTTGTAAAGGATAATAGCTGATAGTGAGTTAATAGTCAATAGATAGTCTTAAGAGAATAGAATACAAGTTAAAGTAGAGTAGGAAGAGAAGGCAAAAATTGTTGCCTAAGTTGTAAATGAACTCCATTTTTATTGAAGTTATGGTGAAGTGTGTTGTTTCGTTACAATGTGCATGGTTTCTTGTTGGATCTTCATGTTAGATGGTAAATAATTAGATTGAATGGAAGAAGTTGTTGAATATATCCATGTGGAATCCGCCTAGTCCATACCACTAGCATCTTACTGATTGTGAGTGCGCCTTGTGTGGTCAACTAGAATAACATGAGCTTAACTTCGAATTATCCTACACTCATTGTTTATGCATTAACTTGAATGGTGATCAATGTTTGGCGGTATTGATTCGAACATCTTTGAAACGTCCTTAGATGATTGCACTGAGCTTGTATTGAATTCTTCAAGTTGATGGTGAGACCTAGCTTAGTAGGATTCCATCTAGTCATTCACTCATATTCCTACATTCATAGGATTAGAATAGACTCTCTTAAACCCTACTTCTTTTGCCCTTTTTTATCTTCCAATTGAGTAGATAGGACCTAAGTTCCAGCAAATCAAGCATTTAGGCATTCAAAAGTAAGTCCCCTTGTGATTCCTGCATAATCGCATCAACCATTGAGCTTATCCACACATAGTGACCCTACATTCATGAACCTTGGAGTCTTCTCAAATGATCCTTAAGCTAATCTTCAGCATTCGAGAGATTTTGTTCAAAAGAGGATAAGATGCCTATGGTATTTTATTCTATGTTTGCATGTGCCTAAAAAACACATCAACAGATCCTTGACCAACCATCGTGGGGTGGCATGCTTGAGAAGCCCAGGAACACTAGTATGCCTCTCGACCCATGAGCATTGCATCTCTAGGTGGCATACTTGAATGTCCCTCAAGCCCAGGAGCACTCATTTGCCTTGCGACCCTCGAATATGGCAGGATCTCAGTTCACTTCATCCCTCAATCCACCTTGGAGGCACTCCATCCTCCTCAATCAAGCCTAGGAGCATACGCCTTAGAGCCCTCGAGCACTACATCTTGGGGTGGCATGTTTGTAAGAGCATTAAGACTGCTTACCTCACAAAGCTCGGGAGTACTCATAGGCCTCCCGGCCCATGAGCGCTCCATCCTAGGGTGGCATGCTTGATGAAGGATAGGTTGGGTCTTCACATCTCGTGAACTCAAAAGGCCGGATATACTCCCCTATTTGCAATCCATTTCTAATGAATTCAATATTGACTAGCTATTAAATACTTATTAAAAGGAAATGCAATTAAATTACTTGATCAATTATTTTAATTTCTGCAAAGTATAACTATTGTATCTATATATGTTCATAATTTATTTCTATTCATAAACCTATCTCTCAATCTATTATTGCTGATGGTAATAATAATCATTTCTGCCTTGTATCTCAGCTTTCCTTTTCTGTTTTCAGATTTTACTTGATTTCAGAATTTTGTAATTTCTTAGTTCCTTTTCCACTTGCTGCCTTTCTTGGATGAAGTGTTCCTCCTTTTATACCTTCAATTGGGATGGAGTCACACCTCTTCATAAAGTCTGTGGGGCATGCAAGGGATCTACCTCTTCCAATCTAAGCAGTGCCCTTTAATTACATACTTTTGGGTAATCGGTGCTCACTATATTTCTAAATTAACCCTAGTTGGCCTCCTTCGAAAATCACAATATTTCTAATTACATACTTTTGGGTAATCGCTGTATTGTTATTTTTTTCTTTTTAGTATGAGTTGTCTGTCCTTATTAAATCTAATTGCCCAAGTTTATTTATTTATAAAGGCTATAATTTGTATTAATTAAGGGCTGCTAACCCTAGATTGGCGGGGGCATGACAAGATGATTTTTATGGAGATTTAAAATTATGTAATAGCACGCAAGCAGCTCTTATGTTTGGCTAAATAACTGCAGTTTATGTACAAACTAGGCCTTAAAACTGATGTTCCATCCAAATATTATGTTAATATTAAACTTTAAGATTTTTTGTTGAATGTATTTGCACTAGATGTTAAAGTTTATCTCAATTATGTTAGAGATAAATGTTAATAACTGTATTCTATCTATTTTTTAGTGGTAAACAACTTCTCAGCTGCAGTTTTTGGTAAATGTACATCACAAATATTAGCAGTAATGGCTGACTTGGGTGATTGTGTTACCATTTACATGTATTTAACATAGCATACCAGTATATGCAAAGTAGCATCACATTCTTTATAATATGACTGCTAACAAATATAAGAAGAATTTACAATAATTATGATATTTATCTCCTGTTGATGGTTTTATATGCAGCTATTTGCAGTGCTTGTACCCGTGGCAGGGGTAGTGGTCTTCCTTTGGTTTGCAGGACGTGAAATGGTTCAAGGGAATGTATGTTATTTCTTTCCGTTCCCAACCTTTGTTTGACTAGAATAGATTGAAAATTCTACCTTTTAGTTTATTCTTGAACTAGCCCTCATTATAACTTTTAAAGTGTTGTATGGAAATGGATATGAAGATAATATGAAAAGACTAATTATGTTTTTTGAGCAGATTGAGTTTATAATCAGAATTTTTTATCAGATCTATATCAGCAGTATATCTCAGATAATATTAATTTGTAATGCATTTCATGATAATCTTGTAAACCCCAAATGGTAGTATCATCGGAAGCTATCCCTTGTATGCATCCCATTTTGCAACTTGTTTGGTTCATTGCCAATCTATTAGAATAATCATTCAGCCCAATTTGGTATTGAACAAGTTGGCATTATCGACTAACTTGGTCTTAGTCAAGCTTAGACATTTTTGAATTTTTCCAATGGCTTGCATTGCATTCATGCAGTCTTCCAAAGAGGTGTTGACAAGGCTGGCTCTACCACCTATGCGTCACTTATGTAGTCCATGGAAGAGGTGTTGATTAGTTCAGCTTAGTCGATTGCGTATTCTGGTTGGCTTGTTGCTATTTATCTTCTTGCATATATCATAGATAGTGGTGTGGTCAAAGCATTATATGCTCTCACCTTGCCTACTTTAGGATTTGTGTGATCAAAAAATGTGGAGGCATTGCATATGCATTTCTATATTGCAAAAAACTAAAAAAGTAAAAAGTAGGGTGGGCTGTTATGTTGACAATGTTGAATCTGTCTCAATTGGTTGTGTTTCACAAGATAAGTTTAGCG
The DNA here is from genome assembly GCF_030272615.1 of Cryptomeria japonica. NCBI lineage: Eukaryota > Viridiplantae > Streptophyta > Pinopsida > Cupressales > Cupressaceae > Cryptomeria > Cryptomeria japonica. The sequence goes on along the minus strand of NC_081411.1, from coordinate 183,517,090 downwards.
GTGGTTGAACTTATGCTTTGTTCTTTGTTTGGCCTTAATACCTTGAGTTTCCATATCACTTTTTACACATTTGTTTCTATTTTGTTTTACTCTTTAACAAATTGATTTCTGCAAGTCCATTCCAATTGGTTTCTTGCTTAATGAATTGTCATACATGTGATAAGTGAAAAGCACACATAAAATACTAAGAGGGGGGACAGGGGGGTGAATCAATATTTTAAACTTTTAGAACTTTCAACCACATGGAATAAACTGCATAATGAAAACATGAACACAAAGTTTCACGTGGAAAATCCTTTCAGGTAAAAAACCATGGCACACAACGGCTTTCATTAACAAATGGGCATTATTGTGACCTTTTCACACATCGCCCCTTTGCAAACAGGGATCCCCTCTTTCGCGCTTTCTGCGTCTTGTTAGGTTAGGGTTTTTGGCAGTAAGACGACATTTCAGCTCTCATTGCCCGAGTTTCCTTTTTGAAATGATCTTGCCTAGAGGTTCCCCATGTGTAATTAGGGTTCTGAGTTTTGAAGTCAATAGGATCATATGTTTTAAATGCCCAAATGTTTTCGTGATCCTAAATTTTTCCTAATTCTGAGGTTGCAACAACTTGTAATTTGAGCGTAAATATGTCTAAGTGTTGCGAATTGGTGTTATTTTGTGCTAGAGCATCAAGTGTCCCTATAGGAGTCATTTTTTTGCTCCTAGGAGGTTAAGTTAGGTCAAATTTGCCTAGATGATGTTAAGTGCTATGATTTGTCCAGATGAGGTTTGAATCTCCACTAGAGGAAGAAAATAAGCGAGATGAAGTTAAGTGTGGACAAGAATATATTGTCCTGATGAGGTGCATTTTTCCACTAGGAAGAATTGATGAGTTTTAATGAAATTTTATTGTCTAGATGGAGTTCAAATTTCCCCTGGGGGCTATATTGATGAATTTTGACAAGTTTTGATGAGGTTTTTGAGTTTGTCCAGATAGTGTTCGGATTTCCCCTGGGGGCTATATTGATGAATTTTGAGAAGTTTTAATGAGGTTTTTGAGTCTAGATGACGGACGATTTTCCACTAGAGATGTTTTTACATGAAAAGATGAAACTTAATTGTCAAGATGGGCATCGATTTTCCCCAAGGTGAAATTTTTGGACAAGGTAAGTGAAATGATGACGATTTTGTTGTCTAGATGAGGGTCGATTTTCCCCTCAAGGCCACAATATGCCAAGCATTATGATTTCTGGACCAGGATGATCAGATCACCCAAGGGGATAGTTCTTGCATACTTAGCCGAAGAATCAATCATGAAAGTGTTTGGAATTCCCAGATGTGTGGATATGCAATAGAAGACTAAGGATGAAGCCTTAGCAAAATTTGTGAAGAGAGCAGATGCATGTATGATAGTTGGCAACAATGAGTGGGTTATTTAGCCAAGGTGTCACCACTCTAGACTACCCAAGAGGCTCCTATGTTTGGACTTCGAAGATGAATATAGTGACTTGATATTTTTACTCAATCGAGTGATGGGAGCACCTCAAGGGGCGCTATTTGAGAATTGGATGTACTAGTTTATTGAATAGATATCAAAGGGAACAATGATCAATTGGGCCAAAATAATAAGTGATAACCTCGACTTCTAGTTGAGAGGTTTGGAGAAAACGCTGACATTCAACATGACCTCCTACCTTGTGTATGCACTAGCCAGATTTGTTGTGTACAAAGGGTTGATATGCAAGGACAAAGTCAAGAATGGGCCAAGACGATATAGAGTTTAGGAGTGCTATCCACAACTCCATATGCACAAGATTGAACATTATGGAAGGGTGAACAATGCTTTCACCATGTACATCACAAGACTGCTGCAAGGCGAGATCCACAAATGGTTGTCCAAGGAGGCAACAAAGCTTATTGAGAATTACAGATCGTGGTATATATAGTTTCCTACCTTCACATACCTATGGATTCAAGAATTTCGATCCAAACCATACAAGCTTCCTAGGTATCTGATAGATAAGATGATTTTACTTGAGGTAGTGAGACAACTTTTGGAGTATGATTTCCTGCAAAAGGAAAAGCATAGAACGGGGATAACTCTCCCAATTGCACTTGGGAAGACATTGGAGGTATGCCATATTGCAGCCATAGCAAATTCAGTTATTGAAGAACAAGAGCTCTATTGCATGGGAACCTACATTAGCAGGGTTTGATTTGATCCATTTCAAAATACTGTAAAGGTTAAGGGAGGAAGATTTACACACAGAACCGACATTGATGACTATTGGGCTAATCTGATGGATGCGGTTAGGAAAAGGATGTGGTCTCGTATGTTAGTGGATTTCATGAGGAAGTGCAATCTCTTCTCTATCCCAGATCGGGTTTAGGATGGTGGTGATCATGTCCATCCACATTACATAAATGAAAAGGACAAGCCTATCTTGTTACCCAGTTGGATGCAACTTGAGTTGGTGGATTTTAATGCATTAATGAGAGAAGTGAATGATTACCCTAGGGAATGGGTGGACAAGTATGCCAATGAGTTAAGGAAGTTGAAGGTCACCTTTCACCTATGAGAAGTTGAAGGACAATCAAAGATGTAAGACCACATGATGATGAGGAGAGTCAAGCTCCCAAGAGAAGGAAAGGTATGTTTGGAGAATCACAAGTGAAAGACAAGGAGACTGTTAGCCAAGAGTCGATGCAAAAAAATCACAAGTCTAACACTCCTTTATCAATCATGAGCTCCTCATCTATGAAGCAAAATGATATGACAGAGAAGGATGATGAGTCCAAACAGGATTCCGATACAAAAATCCTATTAGAGAACAATCAAGAGTTACATGTTACAACACAGTGGATACCTCATGATGAAGATGGTGAACAACCAGGATCTCCTACTATTCAGTTAGAGGTCAACTTGGGCAACAATGTGGTGGATTTAATTAAGGACAAGGACATGGATGATGATGTCATTTCAGCCTTGAGAGGACTCGATCAGGACATGAGCCTCAAGGACGGGATGAAAATCTCTACTATTCTCGATTGGTTGTTGCAGAGTATGGAGAAGAAGAAAATGATAGAGGTACAACCCATATAAGATATTGATGATTTCTTAGTCACAACTAGCAAAGAAAAGGAACAGAAGAAGGCTAAAGTGTTCTCTAAGATTACTAGAGACGAGGCAGTTGTGTGTATTGCACAAGCAACTGTCTCGATGGGTGATAAGACTAGGGATGTGGTCACCCCTATGGATTATCAGGTTACCACAATTGACCTTGGACCTACTACACATAAGCAAGAGTTCTAGGAGTTGAATGATATTGCCAAGGCAATTGTGGCACGACTAAATAAGACTATTGAGAAGAAAGAGATGCTTGAGAGTGAGAATAGGAGATTCAAAGAATACATTGAAGGGATGAATTCCCAAAGGTGTGAGGATCCTACTTTTGTGTCACCCATTGCAATTGATCGCAGATTCCCTTTTGACTATGAGGCAACAAGGAATACACATCAGGAGGTTGGAAAATGGATTGAAGATGTTTCGAAGCAAGCAGATGATTTCCTAGCGATCAGTTTGTCCAAGCATTTGACAAGACATCAATGCTCATATTCAAGATATAGTATTTGGAAGGAGTTTGGGATGATTTCCAACCAATGCAAGAGAAGACAATTCCTTGCCTTAGAGTGTTGAAATGAATCCCGATGCCTATGTTGATCTAAGAGGGAGTTGTGCATGCAGGTGATGTTTATGATATCTAGGGATGGTATTGTTCTTTGGCTATGTGGAAGTCCGCTTATGATTATGCAAGATAGGATTGCATGAAGATGGAAGGATCGATCCAAGAGATTCAATCCAAGATCCTTACATCTATTGATGAATTATTGGGAATGGATGTTCATGCTTCCAACAATTTACACTTAGAAGAATTGAAAGAAAAGATGAGGTTTGTTTACTTCAATTAGTTAGAATCGTTGAAGAAGAGTCAGATTGATGATTGGGTTTCTCTAATGGTTCACATCAACAATTTGCAGAAGTTTATGCCGGATTGGGAAAGTGTCTTTGATGCTTGCTCAGATGCCTTGGATGTGATTGATGTGCAGTAGGAAGCTTTACCCAGCGTCACCATGGAGGAACTCAACTCAATCTTAGCCAGATTCGTGGAGTATGCTGCTAGAGAGAGGAATGCAGGTCGAAATCTTCTAGAAGATTCCTTTCTTGATGACTAGGTGTCATCCTATTCATATCTTTGAGACTATATAAACCCATTTCTCTCTCATTTGTAAGAGAGATCTTTGAGAATTGTCTACATGCTACAAGTTTGAATACAAATCATTGAAGTTTGGTTGTTTTGTTTAGATTTTGTATGCATTTGTGGTTCTTATTGCCTCCAAATTTAGATTAGAATTTGCTTTCAAGTATTTTAGATTGGATGAAAGAAGTGTTGAATGCATTTGAATGAAATTCGTTAATCCATACCACTAGCTTCTTGCTGATTGTAAGTTCGCCTTGTGTGGTCAATTGGAATTGAACTAAACTTAACTTCAATTATTGCACATCCATTGGTATGCATTGCCTTGATGGTGATAATTTGAATATCTATAACTCTACCTTAGATGATTGTACTAAGCATGTGTTAAATTGTTCTTTGATGGTGAAACCTTGCCTAGTTGAATTTCATTGAATCATTCACTACGTCTTGCATTCTAGGTTTTAGATTAGAACTCCTAAACCCTCATCCTTTTGCATTTTATTTGAAAATCCTTTGTTAGATTAGATCAAGAATTGCAAAACCATTCGAAGTCATTGGCAACCTATCCTCATTCATGATAAATTTGACAAATCCGAACAATTGTGTAAGTCCCCAAGTGAAAACAGCAAATCACATCAACCATTGAGTTACCCACATGTCAAGAATTGATCATAGAAACCTTGGAATCATCTTAGTTGATCGGATATTTAGCATCTGAGGTGATTTTGTTCAAGAGGGTAAAATACTTTGGTATTTTATTCTATGTTCGATTGTGCCTAAAACACACATGAATAGGCACCAACCCAAAAATGTATAAGTGAGCACCAACTCATAGAGAGCACCAACTCTCTTTGAAGCACCAACTCCAATTAGCTGAGGCACCAACCTCAGTTTGAGCACCAACTCATTCGCAAAACTCAATACAAATTTTGATCACACACAGCACCTTTAGACACCATGCAAAATATTACACATCACACCCTCTGTAGTATGCTTGAACTGATCCAAAGGGAGTCTACAACATGTATTTCTGATCATCTAAACCCAAAAGACTACCAGCAGTTAACCACACATCACAATTTGTCTCTGGTTCAACCTTTTCTCAGAAATGCTGCAAGTTTGAAAGAAAAACACACTACCCAGAATGGCAATAGCAATAAACGCAGCTTACTATAAAATCATACATTGACTCTCCATGTTGAAAACCACCCAAACAGGATACAACAGCTTTTTTTTTTTCATCAAAAATACTAGAACAACACTAAACACCATCAACTTTCTCACCACAAAGTATGCATCGATTACTCTCACAATTTCCTCCAATCATACTCAATCCTCAATTGCACACCCAACGAAATTCAGAAGAATTATCTTTTATATAGCATCAAGGAAAATTGAAGATTTCAAAGCATTTACTCATTTTTGCCAAAACCGAACTACTCCATAATTATTATCTATGCCCATCTTAATAATATATTCAATGCACATACAGGAAATACAAAAAAATGTTCGCAGCCATAAGTAATGCTCAAAGGCACTTGACCCACGACCACAAATGTGTAACTTCAACTGCAAAAATTTAATACCGATGACACAAAGAGGATGCTAAATATAGTTCTTATCAACCATCCATAAGAAAAGAAAACGCTCAACCTTTTTTTTTATGTGTTCAATGTGTGCTTACTGGCTGACTGCATAAGGATAATGTTCGACCCATTTTAAATAGCACTTGACATCCTTTACTGACATAGCTTATACATAGCATTCAACTTCCTTAACAAAAAGGAATCCTTCCACATGCGTATCAATCACCACTTTATGAACTGTCTATACTCATCTAAAATGGTGAAAAGAATATTAAGATCAGACCATCGAATTATTGAATATTCAACTAGTGATGTGTCAAACTGACTTGGCACAAAGTATGGACAAGTAAGCCGTCGACTTTGACAAGCAACCAGCTCAAACTGACAACCAAGTAGCTCAAACACACAGCTAGGTAGCTCAATCAGAGGACCAAGTAGCTCAATCAAACAGCCAAGTAGCTCTACCAAGCAACCAAGTAGCTCAACCAAGAAGGCAAGTAGCTCAACCAAGCAAATAAGTAGCTCAACCAAAAAATTGCTAGACAACATTGATCATCATCCTTTGACATCAATGACAAAATATCGAACAATAAGTGCAAGAATGGGTTTTGAGATATTATTTGACCTAGTTAGCTGTTATACTATCATTGTTGATCCATTTTTGGATCTGTATCTCATGAAATGATCATTTACTTTAACCATCAAACCTAACCTCTAGCTGTACAATGATCATGTCTTATTTTACATTATGGTTTATATATATCAATCTTATGCCACATAGCTTCCTTTTAATATTTTGTTGTTGTGGATCTAGATTCATGTCAGAGTTGTCTTCTGTAGTCACTGTGATATTCTATTTTGTTATGTCTTTGACAGTTTGACTGCTTCAGATCTTATATCGAAAGAAAGCAATTTTTAATTTTATGGTTACCAAAAGTAGACAGATGCTGGACTGTGTTCTTATACAAGAAACTGTCCTTAAACTAATTAGTTGCTTCACAGTATCAGCTTTCCATGTCAAAACCCTTTTGTAGTTTGCTACTGCAAGAAAATGAAGAAGGGGTTGAAGTTTCAGATGTGAGCAGATGCCCTAAATGAAATTGTTGTTTACCTCATTATAATATTAAACTAATTTCAAATTTCAAATCATGCTGATAAAAAATGAAAAGAACGGCATAGTAAATTTGTCTTTTGTGTATATTTATGATGCAGTGCCCCAATTGTGGAAATGAATTTCAAGTGTTCAGGTAAGTTCTTTAATGGTTTCAGACTGTTTTGCTTTCACCTTGATTTTTTGAACTTTTCAGTTTCCTATATTGACTTGAAACATACTGCGTTTTACAGGTTTGATCTAACAGATGGTCCACAACTTTGCCCTTACTGCACCCAGCCATTCGAATGTATGCATCTGCTTTCTGTCTGAAAATTGGTTATGTTTTTAATCATCGTAAAAGTAGAAGTTATTTCTAAGCAACAATCATATATATTATTATATATATGGCATTTTACTTTGGTTGTGAGAATGCTTTTCATGAAAGAAAATTGGTAGTCGAGAGCTTTCCGGAAACATCTTCACCCACTTTTATGGTAGAAAACAACACAGGAACCATTAAAATTCTATTTTTGTGTTTTCTAGGGATGTTGGACTCTTGAATAAGTGTGGGGTATCAGAGGATACCCAGAAAGAGGTGAATCTCTCTTCCTATTGGGTTCGGATGCAATGACATATCATATATCTTTGTGCTGATTAAATAATCTTGAATAAGGGAGGTAAGTTGGATGAAGGCGAAGTTCTTTTGATGCTTCTTGAAAAAATTGCATCAGGATGTTGTGATTTCTTAGGTGCAGAATATTTTTCAGGGTCAACAAGCCATTCCATCTAACTTTAATTTACCATATTTTCTTTGGTTTTATCAAAAAGCTGCATCAAGTTATGCTAACTACTAGAGTTATATTAATGTATTGTCAAATAAATTGATGATCATAAATAGGAGTTATTTTATGGTATGGAGTATTTCATCTCTTTAGGTTTTGTAGCACGCTGAGGTTTTAACTCCATTATTTGGATCTTGGGTTGTAACTAGTTTGACTAATATGCATTTTTGTGTATGTAGTTGAAATATTTTTTTGTGAAATTGCTGTCTCTAATACTCTGTACTACTACTACTATGTATTTGTGTAATTTATTGAGGGAGCATAAGTAGCACTGATGATGCAAATTTATAAAATTTCATAATATTATGTGTATAAACTTATAAAGTACATGTTCTAAATTTCTAATTGCGATGAAATACAACGTACGATATGGAGAAAATGGAAAGCTGAAAGTGGCAAATTCTTATTTGAGAAGAAAAGGGATAGATGGAGGTTGATGGTAGATGCACAACACAAAAAAGTTCATAAGCAACAAGCCAAACTAAAAGTTAAAATCCCTAATACCCAAGAATAAAACCTATATTACTGAGAAGGAATATGAAAAATAGTTGTGAATGAATCCAAAAGTTTTATTATGATGGAGCAGGACACCGATAAAATCATTAAATGGTTGCAAAAATTAAAATGGTGGAAACAATGCTTGTGAGAAATTAATATATCTGGCTATAATTCATTTGAGCTGTATACAATGTGGGTAAGAATTGGTGACATGGTGACATGGTCCCTGAGCACAGCTGAAAGAAAATTCATTTTGAGTTTCTAGATTGAATACTTTCTAAATTCTTGCAAATATTGTCAAAAAGATAGTATATGGAGCTTAGGAAATATGCCTAGTAATGATCAAGGGAGAGAAAGGTTTGACACCCAACCTTGCAATTGGTATTTTGCGGTCTCCTGTAATGTTTTGAGCCCTATCTTGTGCTTTAACCAAGTTCTATGTTTATGTCCCTATATCATGACCTTTTCCCTTGTGTTAGCTTTCACGCTTCATTTCTATGTTGAGCTTCATCTATACTTTAATGGAGGTTTGGTTCAAATATGTTCAAGCTTTGTGTATTAGTCTCTTGTGCTTTTTTTTCTATTTCATTGTTGACTTGTGTTAGTTCATTTTTTATTTAAGCAAAACAACACTATAATGAAATGACTTGGTACCGGTTTTATATATAAAAGCATAGTAAATTTGTCTCTGTATACATCATTAGCACTGCTTTTAAGAAATCGCCTTATCTATATTGTGTGTCTCATTAATGAAGTCAAACACTTCACAAGTCAAGTCTGCCACACTTGTAGTCTTACATGATGAAGTATCATTCGATACATGACCACAACTTTCTTCAAACTTGTCGATACATCAAAGACCCCTCTTGACATGGCTTTGATATCTATGATAATGAATTCTAATCTTCTACATAACCTTGACATCAATGACAATTATGTCTTCCCTCTTTGACATCAATGACAACTATTCCAACACCTCCCATGTCTTGCTGTAAATGAGGATGTCATCAAAGAATATTAGTAAGAATTTCCCTAGTTGCTTCCTGAAGGTATGGTCTTGTTGTGACGTTTTCACACATTGATCCATTGCAAATGGGGACCCCCTTTTTTTTTCTCTATGGTTTCGATTTTGGTGTCTTAGGGTTTTGTCTCCAGTCTCTAGCCTCTGCGAAGGAGTCAAGTTTGTTGAAATTTGGAGGAGTCATCGAAATCAATAGGGAGGAAAAGTGGTCAAACAAACATTCTAATGTTACGGATGGGCTTAGATAGGTCGAAGGAGTAAAATTGCAATTTCCTAGGGTCAATTCTAACAACTTGCATTTTTTAGGAAATTTGTTTTTAACTTTTTTTCTAAATTTAGAAAGTTTTGTTTTTGGCATTTTGGGTCCAGTTCGGAAACTTGCTTTTTCTAAAAATAGAAAGTTGTCTTTTTTCAAAGTTTCTTTTTTGCTTTATTTGATCGTGGATGGTTTCAGGGTCAGGGGAAGTGTCAGGTTGGGAAAATTCATCTAGAACGGACCAAGCATGAAATATCTTTCAAATTCAAAGATGTGTTCCTGAAAAGCTAAGTTGAAGATGATGGCAAAATGGTCAAGTTTGGAATCAAGATCAAGAATTTCTTGTTCAAATCATGGAGGTCGCCTGGAAAGAGGAAATTTTTCAATTGAAGACCAAGGGATGTGAAATGTTACGTGGCCTAGTGCAAAGTCCGCCGATGAGATGCAAAATCTTATGTGGCCTGGTGCAAAATCTTATGTAGCCTGGCGCAAAGTCCCCCCATGAGAAGCAAAATCTTATGTGACCTTATGCAAAGCCTGCCCTCTCTATGCTAAATCATACGTGTGCACATGCAATGTCCGCCCTAGGAGTGGGTGAAAAATGAAAGAAAATCAGAAAATGATTAAGGGTGAGCACTTGGAGAAGAAAAAGAGTCGAAATTTTTGAGACATGGGAAAGTTTTCCTTGTGAGCATGCAAAGTCTGCCCCTCCCCTTGGCAAACATTCCTTGCATGCACCTCAAGTCCGCTTGTGCCATGGCCAAAACTTAATCACTTGCAAAGTCTGCCCTAGGAGGAAAAGGTTTTAGCAAGTTGAAAAAGTGAATAAAGCAAGGAGGAAAACAAAAAACAAATCGCCCAACTTGAGGATTTTAGAAAAAGAGTTGAAATTTTATTTGATTAAAACACAAAAAAAACAAGGCAAGAGGAATTCGAATTCTTCCAAGAAATTTTTCCAAGTTGTGAAATTGCAGGTACAAGATAATTTCAATGAGGAAATCAGACAAACTTGAAGGATTGCTTCAATATTTTTCAGGTCTAGAAGCATTCTCAAAGCAGATTTTCGAAATCACAGTCCTTCAAAATTCTTTTCTCAGTCTGAATTTCTGATTCTCAGACCCGCACATGGATTTCTTTTGCAAATTTTTTCGAATTTCATCAAGGAAATTTTTTTGTTGTGCTTTTTCCAATTTTGAAGAAAGAAGGTTTAAAAATCAGACTTAATTCCATGATTTCAAGAGTTTTTGTAAGTTGGATTTCAAATTTAAAAAACGTAATTGTTGACGTGGCTAAAGTTGGATTACCAACTCCTTCCGGTCAATGCAGAATAGAATTTGCTGAGTATCCTATCCTCTCTTGCGTAAGGAATCCCTAATGCTGTTTTAGATGATCAAAGGGGACAACCTCAAGGTTCCAAATATCAAGTCTTGACTGCGACATAACTCAGTGATTGATGTGTTTTGCTGGTAACACAAGGGGCTTACGCTTACAATAAGTTGGTTTGCATCTGACGATGCTACAATTTTCAAGTTGGTAAATAAAAGCAAAAGAGAAGGGTTTAGGAGACCTAAGGACTGTGACAATAACAGTTAATGCAACGGGTAGACAGATTTCGATAAATCAATTCTTGTTTCACTAGAGACAACCTCACAACTCGACAAGATCGATGCAAGCTCCAAAGGATAAATGGATTTTCAGACTATGGGGATTCATCCAGGCACCCAATTCTGGCACAGCCTGAGACAAATACTCACAGTTGAACAACGCACAATTTTGGGTTCAGACTAACCATGCACAGTGACCTACAATCAACAGGTCGCCAATGGTATGAATTTGGAATACATCAAAAACCCCCCACATTTTGCCATTTAAACCATTGAACATTAATTTTAACTAGCTGAAAGGAAACCATGCAAACAGAAGAAAAACAAAATAATAAACACCATGTTTCAATGTTTATGTATTGATTTCAACTACCATTACAACAATTTCTCACAACAGTCCTACCCTATTTCTAATCTGCTAACTACAACTAGTTCTAACTTCTAAAAAAATCTAACTACTGAAATCTAACTGTCTAAAATTTCTAACCCTTTACAAGAGAGAGGCCTTGCCTTTTATAGATTTTACAATTCAGATCAATGGCTAGGATTGATTGCATCCAAGGGCCCTGATTCTCCCTCTATAAGCTTGGCAGCTTCAACCCATGCCTAGTTATTTTCAGTTGTCCTCCCAACCACTTTCCCAGATACTGACCACTATTTGACATCAATTTGGTCAACCAGGTAGCTGGGGCATAATTGACCTGTGTCCCTTTGCTTTGAAATACATTACACGAGGCCCAAAGGTAGTTATTTACACTAAAACAATTCAGTTTTACAACTGATTTTCTAGAATCAATTCCAACTGTGTATTTCTAAGTTGGCACATTTGTAGCATTTTGAGTGTTGCAACTGTCTTCAATCTTGTTGGGGCTCTAACTTGTCGTCTGTTGATGGCGCGTATCTTTGTGATTGTCGTTTTGATCTTGCGCTCCTACATCCTCACTTCCCGGTTTTGATCGTGATCACGTCTCCAATTTGCATTTCAGGTTGCCACTTTAACTTTTCCCAACGACGTCGATCTACAAACAATCAATTTTGACTTGAATTAATTACTTTGAAAAAATAAATAAATAAATAAATGATTTAACAAATAAGTGTCGAAAGACACTCAACAACTTTGATTTAACTCGGCCTTCGGATTAAAATGAGATTTTGATTTTTATCTTCTTTAAGTTTTAAACGCCCCTTTTCTTAATATAAAATTGGGCTATTTGCTCAAAATGAGCGAACTTGTCTTTCTCTTAAAATAAGAATAAAGGCCAAGTCTATACTATCATTTTTTTGTTTGCTTCAAATGCCCCCCTCTAGTGAAAGTGAAACTTGAGCACTTTAGAGGTTTTGCGCGATTTTGCTTATGTTTTAAAACACCAAACTCTGCCTTTCAACGTCTCTTCCTTTTTTAAGAAATTTGGCCATTCCATGAAAATGTGCGATTTTAATAAGAAATTTGCCTAACTTGCCCCCTTTAACCCTCTTCTTGAAAAGAAATTCGGCAAAAAATAGAAGAAATATGTGGCTTTTACTCTTTCTTGCCAAATATTAAAAAGGAGCGAATTTGTTTTTTGACACAAAACTCGGGGATTTTGATCCAAGTGAGTGAACTTTTCTTTAAATCGCCAAACTTATACTTTTGCCCTCCTTTGATGAAAATTGCGATTTTAGGGGAAAATGTGCGAGTTTGAGAAATTCACGATTTTAAGAGGAGAATGAGTGATTTATATTTGACTTGGCTCTCCATTCGCACTGTGAAACCAGTGCGACTTAGCTTTGGAATGAATCTTGAGCATTTTGGTTGAACCAGAAACTTTGTATCTCTCTTGCAGAACTCGAAAAAGAGCCAAGCATTGCTATTACACGCCCTCCTTTGATGAAATTCAGAACTTTGCATAGAATAGCATGATTTTCTACTTCCTCCTTGTGCAACTTTGGTGCTTTTCCGAACCTCTTCAGATGCCCTTTCACTTGTGAGAAAATTGGGTTTTTTGGGAATAGATGAGCTATTTTGCCTTTGTCTCTAGGCATTTGCAGGGCGTTTGGGGTTTTCACAAGTTTATGAAGGCATGGGAATGAATAAGGCAAGGCTTCTCTCTCTCTTCTTACCGGGGGATGGGTTAGAGGCAACGGGGGTCCCCTGTCACAGACGGGGTGTGGTGTGATGCACAACAGTAACTAAGTCTGATTTCCATTTCTAAAGTTTGCAATTAGACATTAAATCCAAGTTTTTCTAAGTCTTATTTTTCGTTTTTCAAACTTAGTCTGATTTTGGGTTTGATTTCAGGAATTCAATCAGAAAATCAGAGTTATCTTTTGAAATTTGTCATGTGGACATCATGCCTATTTCCCTTAGAAACTTTTCATATTTTCAGGTAGTAGATGTCAGCACAAGGAGGGATTTCCAGATTGGTGCCAATGAAACAAGGAACCGGTTGAAAAGATGATGGAAGGACAACATTCACACTTCAGGGTGGAATCCAAAGATGAATGGAACCAAGAAGGACTTACACATCAAGACATTCAAGAAGATCAAGTCATCCAAGGATGAAAGGCTCTACATCGACCTTGGATTTCTTTTGGAAATCCAAAATCAAATGATTCCACACCAAGTAGTGATAAGTTCAAGACACAATAAGAATGAATAAAATCTTCTAATCATCTTGAATTTCCTTTAGATCAAAAGATATTGCCTAAGGTATCAACACTTCTTCATTATGGGAAATCAAATCTACAAGGCAAGCTGAGGTGGCATCCCAAGCATCAATCAACCAATCCAAGGGTTCCAAGTCAGACATGTCTAGATGCAATGAACCAGACTAAACAAGTGGAAGCTATTTCCTAATTGGTTATCCAAAACATTGTAATTTTCGCATTGGCTAGAAGGAGTTTTTTGCAGTTAACCCTAATTAGGGTTTTATTTGTTAATCTTGGTCGTTGATCTTGGATCAATCTGAGCTGTTGCTTTGTAATGGTGTGTGTATATAAAACCTTCTCTCATTTGTAAAGGGAGAGATTTTCCGAGAAATTGTTGTAATGATACTTCTTAAGTGCTAAGACATAATTCATTGTTCAAAATGTTGGTGAATGTTTTTCTACTTTTGCAAGTTAGCATGGTTTCTTGGCTCTCAATAGAATAGATTTCATTTTCAAGTTGTTAGATTGAATGAAGGATTTGATAGAATTGCTCAATGTGGAATGATGTGTTCATACTTTTTATAATTGGATGATTTTCAGTTATCGTGCAAAGTTAGCCTAAAGTAGTAAAAGAAAACTTAACTTCTATTGCTATATTCATTGTTCAAAATGTTGGTGAATACTAGTGATATGAAATTCTTTTAAATTCCTTGTGTAGTTGTTGAATTTGGCGAAACAAGAATTGGTTTTTAATTCCACCTTTGCAATTTCCGTCTCTCAAATTCATAGGATTAGTGTAGGGTTAGAATTATCTTCCTAAGCCCTCATCCTTTTGCTCTTTTTTCCAAGTCTTAGTAGAAGTAGGATCAAAAAGAACTTATTGCAAAATCATTTTTACAGGTGTTTGGAATCAGTAGAATCCTTTGGGTGACTCAATCCTCGAACAATCGTGTAAGTTCTCCTTGAGATTACCAGCACATCACAACGAACCTACTGAGACTATCCGCATGAATCTAGAACCTTGGAGTCGTCTTTGTGATCACACGGTTTGTCTGTTTAACACATAGAAGATTTTGATCAAGAGAGAATAGGATATCTTTGGGTATTTTATTCTGAGTTGTGCGTGCATAAAAAACACACCAACAGGTTCATACAAGATTGGAATGTGGCTGGAGCATTTGTTAATCTAAAAGGTAGGACCAAAAACTCAAAACGTCCATAGTGGCATCTGGATGCTATCTTTGGAATATCCTCTTTTCTCATCCTGATTTTGTGATAGCTTGATTGCAAGTCAATGTTGGAGAAATATTTGGCCCCAGGGAGTTCGTCCACTCTAGGAATAGGATATCGGTTCTTAATAGTTTTCTTGTTTAAGGCTCAGCAGTCTATACACATCCTCATTGTACCGTCCTTTTTAACAAGTACCACTGATGATGCGCTTGAACTTGGTTGAATGTTGCCCATTTCCAAATGTTCATTAATGGTTTTCTCTATCTCCTCTTTAAAGTTTTGTGGATGCCTATAGGGAGTAGTAATTATAGGTTGTGCTCCTTTTTCCAACTCTATAATGTGTTCAAATCCTCTTTTGGGGGGTAACCTTGGAGGAATATCATCAAAAACCTTTTTATGCTTTTTAAGGATGGGCTTTATATTAATGTGTATGGCTTGGCTTTGTAGGGTAGACTTGTCAAGGACCATACACCGAGCTGCCCATTCTCCTTGCCCCTTCCTAAAAATTCTCTCTGTCCTTTTGCAAGAAACTACCTTTGGGGTTCCATTAGGTAATCCCTTCAATGCCACTTCCTTTCCCTCGTGCTGAATGCGGATTGTTAAGTTGGGAAGATCAATCATTGAACATCCCAAAGAGTCTATCCAAGGGGTGCCTAGGATTACATCTGCATCTAGGGGTATGACATAAAAATCTTCCTTAATGGGATGTTTGCCTAAGAACATGAACTATTTGGTTGCACTAAACCATGTCTCCAGTAGCTGTTGCTTCTGTAAACCCTTTAAAGCATTCAGTTTGTAACTTTCTTCTTGCCACTAATCCATCATTTATGAAATTGTGGGATGCCCTATTATCCACAAGGGGGATGACTCTTTTCCCCCTGAGTGTACTTTTGATGTGGAATAGTTTATGTTTGGAAGTATGAGTAATGGTGGCTAGGATTACATGTTTTTCTTCTTCAGTCCTCACTCTTTTGTTAGCATTTTCCTCAATTTCTTCATCGGTGGTTGTCTCTATCCTTTGGGCTCGACCCCTCCTACCACATTTATGCCCTGGTTCCCATTCTTCCTTGCAACTATAACATAATTTTTTCTTCTTATGGCATAAGTGACCATGTTTCCAAGGTTCCTTACATGTGTAACATAGGTTCTTTTCCCCGAGCTTTCTACATTCTCCCTTGGAGAGGAAGGTTTTGTGAACTTCATTTTTCTTTTGGAAAGGTCTGTTATGATTATTTGGGGTCTTGTTACTTGCTGATAAGACTTCTAGTCTCAAAGCTTTTTCAATGGCATCTTCAAGAGATATTGGGTTAAGAGCACTTACCAACCCTCTAAGTGAATCTTTTAATCCCTCTACAAATAGATAGGTGAGCCTATCTTCCTCTATGCCTGAAACTTGGACTAAGATTCTTTGAAATTCAGTTATGTAAATTTCTATTGTTCCCTGCTGTTTCAGCTGAGTTAGTCTTTTAAAGTCTTCTTGGGGATGTTTCCTATCAAACCTCTTAATAGATTTTTGTGAGAATTCTTCATAAGAGGTTATATTTTGGTGCTCTTGGGTGTGAATTCCATGATGCCACCATTCGTGGGCTAATCCTTCCAAATGTAGGATAGGAAATTGGAGTGCATTCTCTTCGGTCATTGGGCTGAGGGTAAAATAGGTGTTTAGCTTTTGCAGCCAAGCATGGGCAGTGATTTTTTTTGATCCATCAAAGTTCGGAAGTGTTACTTTATTCACTTTGAGTCTCAAATCTTTATTTGGTTGTCTCTTTACCTCATATCTCTTGGCTTCACAAAACTCCCTAAATGTTAGAAGTTCCCTAATCTCTAGTTCAAGATTTACATAAGTTCTAGCAATAACTTCAGTACTATTTGGGGATGGGCTACTTTCTTCTTCTACCCTTAGCATCTCTCCCTGTTGTGACCTAATCACACATCACCCTATTCCAAATTGGGATACCCTACATTTTCAGTCCACTTGGTCTTTTGGGTTGTTTGGCAGCAGTTTCTTCAATCTCCTCATGTTGCCAAGTGTTTTGGCAAAATTTTTTAGTCAAGTTTGCAAGTGTTTTGAGTAAATTTGGCTAAGTCTTGAGCTTGTAATGCCTATTTTAGGGTTTTTCCTCTTCAGACTTAGATTTGAGGTTATTTTCTTAGGGTTTTGAAAAATTTCAATGAAGCAATGAAATCGTGATCCTTCAAGGAAGCTACTAGTGAAATTCGAGTGAATTCTGAGGACTTACTATTTTTTAATAAGTTTCATTGCTTCCCGAATTGGCCTAATTTTGCGTTTAAACAAACTATTTTTAGCAGTGTCTATTTTTAGTGTCCCCGTGCCTTGGTTTGCCCTAATTTGATGTTTGGAAGAACTTACTATTGTTAGTAAGTCTATTTTTGGTAGGTCTATCTCTGGAAATTGGCAAGACATTGATGGCAAAGCATTCCTGAAAATCCAAGTTCTAAATCCGGAAAATTTGAAAAAGCATATAGTTGATCAAAAAGCTGGCTAAGTCTAGAATTCTTTCCTGAAATGGCAAAGGCATGCAAATTTACTCTAAGGCATGGAATAAAAAATACTACTTTAGTGAATTTTAAGAGTCCATGAATAAAAAATTTCACATAATAACTCACAAATTGAACCTGTTTTCATCTATGTGTTTATCTATCTTGAATGTCATTGTAGATTAGTGGTAGTAAAATATTTTAACAAGAGGAAGAGGCCAATGGAGGGAACTTAATGAGTATGTTAAAGAAAATGATTAAGTATGAAAAACTCAATGATATCACCTTGCATGTGTTAATTGAACTTAAAGTGGTTTCTCATCAAGTTCTATATCTTTTGGTATAACTTGTAAAAATAATTAGTATACTAACCTTCTTTGATGCCTTACTAGAAATTAGGATCTTAGGATACTAATCATTATAAACAAGATATAAAATAAATAAGATGAAAATTTTACAACCATAAATTTACACATTACACAAGATACACATGGGAAAACCCTTTCGGGTGAAAAAACCCATTTGGCATCATTTTATTAAACCACTTTCAAAATATAGTCTGTCATAAATAGACTGGACTGGGAGATACTACTTCTCCTTACTTCCACATGGCCTATAGTATCTTTTGGGCATAGTGATATAATTCACTATAAAATCTCCAAATTCACTCTCAAAAATACCTCCTTAAATATAGGAGGAAGGGTGGGAACATTAGTCACACCTTTTCAATAACTCCCATTCATAAATAATTAATAATCTAATAATTATTAGATTATAATTTTTTCAAATGGGATATGCTTAATAAAGCATATAAAATATAAGATTTTATAAATGTTATAAGGGTGTGACCCTTAATAACATTATGCTAACAAATTAAATAGACATTTTCAACATATGTTATTCTGTTGCCACCAAATAAAATACCAGTTGGACATGTGAATGAATATATGGTATGTTTGAAGATTCAACATATTAGTTGTAGTCTTGCTGTGAGAAAGCAAATCTATTAATCAGCAATAATTGGTACCAGATTTCTGTGTCTGAATGTTGATTATAATATGCTCCATATTGCTCACATTAAGGTCTAGATGTATCTCACATTGGTTGATAGAGCTTCTATTATCGGAGGCATCAACAAAGAGGGCATCGAGTTTTCTATTATTCAGTTCTGAATGCTACAACAGTTAATTTCAGACTGATAATTGTATTTAGAGAGAGGACTTTCTTGGCAAGGGTCTGCTGTGGTATTGTACATTGTCTTCATTACTGATTGTGAGCACAGGAACAGCTTGCTAGGGTCTCCTGTGTATTCTCTGTATGCTGCGAAATAGGTCAGCAATTTCATTATTAAGTCTGCACAGTTTCCATTGCTATAATCTTCCAATTTCAGTTGGGTCCACGCTATGTTTCTGTGTAATTTCTGCTATCACAGCAGTGCATGTGAACGAATAAACTTCTGTTTCAGTCTTATCATGATTATATCTTTTCATGTTCATAAATGTTTGTCGAGTCCTCATTATATCTCTATTCAAAAACATGTTGTTGTACTTAAACCCACATCAGACACTAGTGTATCTGCACTCAGCAAATCTTATGAATCAGTATAGGGGCCAACTGTTTGACATGATGCTTGCATGTTACGACACTCGGAAAGTGGAAAAATTGGTGTGAAATTGATAGGTAGATGCTACATAATTATCAACAATGAATATAGTGAGAGCTTAGTGACAAATATTTAGGTTTTCATGTACGAAGGATATGACTTTCTGAATATTTGTGATTGATATATCTCTTTAATTGTCTGGTGTAGACCTCTTGGATTATCCTCCATGGTTTTGCACAGCTAGAAGTGCACAGGATCTGTCCACTCTTGTCAGTTAGTCCTTAATTGCTTATACTCTAATTATGAGCCTTGTCACATTCGTTAGATTGACTTTCATTCCAAAGCCTAGTTTTTGTGTCAATTCTTAAGGAACGTGGGGCTACAATTTTGAGTGTAAACACAAGGGAAACATAAATTCCCATAAATAAATAAATGCAATATATAAAAAAAGGAAACGTGTTAAATTTTTCATGAAGAGAAAGTTTTGCTAAGACAAGATTATTCATGTGGATGGTAGTTGAAAATAATGCAAGCAATAATGGTTTTGGAATAGGAAGTCAAAATGTATTACACATGATGCAAGATAATCAATAATTACAAAAGCATGCAATTTTCTAAGTTTGATCTTTGTGGTCTAAATACTTTCCCATTCTTATCTTATTTGTTTAGTGACAAGTGAAACTCAATGTTCAATGATTTATGTTCCTTCTTTGTAGTTTTGTTATCGGGCATTTAATTGTGATTCTAAATTTTCTCTTATTTTTTGGCGTACCTTACATAATTGCAATTCTTATCTTAAAACTACATGTAGGGTTAGATACATATACATTTTCTTAACTAAGAAATACCCTTTTGCATTTGAATTAACTTATATGATCAAGAAGAATATATTTATGCATATTTTAAGAAATAAATTTTGTTTTCTTAATACTCATTTAGTTTGGATTGTTCATATATTCAGTAGAGGAGTTTGTGAGGGAGTCTCCAAGATTTTCAACAGATCGTTTTGGGAATGTCAAACAACCTTTTGGTGGTTTTACTTCTGGGCAAAAAGAACAAGGTAAAAAGTAGTGTTCCTACATTATGCTTATTTTGATTTCCTTCTAGATGTTACACGTGTTTAATTGAATCGATGAAGACCAACCAATGTGATTTATTTGGATTGGATAAAATTGAAGTACAAGTTAATTGTTAGTCTTTTTTTTTTCATTGTTTGGTGAAAGAAACACATTGCATACTTCAAAAGAGAAAAAAAATTGGTGAAATTTGGTGAAATAAACCACTGCCAAAATCTAGGTCTCCCCCAAGAGGTCCCTAGCTTGTAATGTCCTAAATTGAAATTATTCTAATTTTGCAATTTTCAGTGGACAATACATAAATCTTAACACCTTTTGATCACCAAGATCCCAACGTGGACAAGGTGAGAGCATGCAGTGGGATTATATTATAAATAAATGCTTGTTGGTGGCGAACCCCACATTCAATACTTCAATTGTCACAAAACATGGATGTAATAAAATATGTATTTCGATGGGCAAGCCTTCTAGATTAATTTCAAACTAAAAATTGTAAAAAACTGAAGCTAGGTTTGGTGGCAAGCCTTCTAGAACACATTCTAAACTTAATATTAAATATGGTGGTAAATTGCATAGATAAACATTAGAATACTGGAAATGAAATTAAGTTACTAATGTTGTAGTGGCATAGACATCCAAATTTACAATATTAAAAATCAAATATAGATCTGTAGTGTCGTAAATTGCATCCTCTATGCCTTGATTATGTTTGATTCTGCTCACATCAATGCCAAATCTATGATCTTTGCTCTCTTCTTTGGTTCCTAGACCTTATTTTAGCCCCGATGGATTGGAGTAGTTCGCCTAGCGCCCTTGTCCTCCTAGACTAGGGTGCTAAGCGCCATAATCCAAGCCAAATTGGACTGAATTAAAATCCTCTAATGGTCGGAAAAAGTTGAGCCGGAAATGATTTCCGATGTTGGCCTTCTTTGTAATTTTTAACACGTTACATGAGGATAGGTATAAAAGCAAGTCTTATCCCCTCATTTGAATCATCTCTCATATCTCTCCACAAGTTTTCATTTCAATTCAAGTGAGCAAGCAATGAAGCATCATTGAGGCAGTTAAGGAGAGGTCAAGTATTCAAATTTCAAGCATTCAAGACTAGTTCTACATGACTACATCAACCTTTTTATGAAAATTTAAAGGAAAAGGAGATTCATGAAGAAGTTATAACATTTCAATTTAGCATTCATTTCCAGATCTAGCTTCTACCTTACAAGGTTAAACTCTCCTTTTCTCATTTCATTTATTGTAGGGTTAATTCCAAACTTGAGGTTTGACCTAGGCAAACCCTTATCAACCCAACACTATTTTTCCTCTCGTGTATGCAAGTGACAGGTTTTTAAGAGAAGGAATACAAATCTAGAAAGTATAGACTAAGACAAAGAGAACTAGACTTTGCAAGAGTGAAAAAGCCTGGACATTGGGTGCATCCAGTATCAAAAACTTTTTTGATGAAATTTCAGGACTATTTGAGGACTAGGACCCCTATCTACATAGTCCAACATTTTCAGGCTCAAATTTTACACATAGGTTTCTCTTTGACTCTCATTTCTAGATCCGTACTCAAAGTCTACATATTTGATCTAAAACTTTTTGTTTATGTTGATTACTCTCAATTTTGCATCTTTAGCCCCAGTTCTTGCATTTAATCATTTTATCTTATCCAATTACATCAACAATCAAAAAGGAAACAATCAATCTTCGTGCCCAACTCGTTCCAATAGGTCTAAAGTTGAGCCTATTGGTTGTTTCCTGGATGTATGTTGTGAATGGGTTTGATTCCTAGTTTGCATGATTAGACTAGTGAACCCCATTTAGCCACATTACAAGATCTTATATTATTAAAATCATGCTCCAGTGGGACTTTGTCCATTTTCATCTTCATAACTGAGTAGAAAAATGCCTCCCATTGGGATTTTTGGTTTTTTTCTAATTGCTTGGTGGAAAAATGTTTTCCATCAAGACTAAGTTGATTTTCACACTATAAAAGCCCAAACTCATCAAATTTCATCATTTTATGTAGTGGAAATTCTATTTCCATCAGGACTTTTAACATTTTGTCAAGATTTGAGGGGTGGACTTTGTGCATTTTTGACTTATTTTACCTCCTAAGAGTGGAAAAACGACTCCTATATGGACTTTTAGCACTTTAGCACAAAATTCATACTGATTTGCAACAGTTTTTAACATTTTCGCTCACATTTTAAAGGCTAGTTGCAATTTCAACACTTAGAAAAATTTAGGATCATTTAAACATTTTGACATCTTTTCAAACACTTTGATCCTATTGACTTCAAAACTCAAAATTTAACATTTCTAGCATCATGAAGTCTTGAAACATGACCACAACTAAGGGCGAGACTCGGTGTTAAAAGCTCAAAATTGCCACTTGACTGCCAAAACCCTAAACTAACACAATTGAAAAGTAGGAAAGAGGGTGTCCTTTTTTGACCTAATCACACATCACCCCATTCCAAATGGGGACCCCCTACTTTTTAGGCCCTCTCGGTCTTTTGTTTTTCGTTTTTGGGGTCTTTTGCGGCAGTCTCATTGGTCTTTTTGAGTTTGCTAGTGAGTGGGGTCAATTTGATTAAGTCTGCTTTTCATTTGAGCTAGTTTGGCTATAAGTCTAGGGCTCGTTTTGTCAGTTTTAGGGTTTCTGCCTTCAGTCCTAGATTTTAGTGGTTTCCTTTTAGAGTTTTTGAAAACTGAATGTTGCATTCTAGTCAAGACCCCCTAAGGACTCAACACATGAAATTTGAGCAAATTCTGAGCAACTTTCTATTTTTAGAAAGTTCCTTTTTTTTAAGGATTTCACTGCCTCTTGGAATGTCTTCATTTTACCAAAAATCAAACTTATTATTTTTTGTAATTTCTTTTTCTTAGTAAGTTTCTATTTATAGAAAGTCACCCTGGGTCCTGTTTTGGGCTCTAACTCTGACATTTGAAGCACTTTCTATTTTTGGAAAGTTCATTCGTGGCAGGTCCTCATAGGAAAACATTGAAGATTGAGCATTCACAATCATTTCTAAATCTGGAGAATTAGAAAAACAGGCAAAGTGATCCAAAATATGGCTGTGTGAGAATTAGTCCAAGAATGGAAAGCTTAAAAAATCATCTCTGTTTGGAAAATTCACCTCACTCCTCAAAATGGCATTTTAATTTGGAATTTGAAGGCATCCAAATTTGATCAAGTCTGAAAGATGAAATTGTGCCAAAATCCATGGCATAGTAGATTTGGTGCCTAGCTTGAGGATGTGCACTAAAACAGGGTCCTCATGGAAAATTCCCAAATCATGAAATTCCTCCTTTGCATGAAATCAGTGCCCAAGGAAGAAGACCAGCGCCAAAATCACAGTGCCATGGAAAAGTCGTCAAATCTAGAATTCCTTCAACAAGTCAATTTAGTGCCCAGGTTATCAGAGGGGCGCCAAAAGGAATTTGTCATGGAAAATCAAGAAATGGCCAAAATTCCCTAGCCAAGGCAAATCAACACCCAAGGAAGAAGTCTGGCGGCAAAACAAAGTCTTCATGGAAAAGTCAAAAATCTCAAAATTCCATAACCATAGGCATTTAGCACCCAAGTCAGACTGGGGGCGCTAAAATGAGAGATGCATGGAAATCTCAAAATCATCAAAATTCCATCATCAATGGAAAACAACACCCAAAGGTGGAGATAGGCGCCAAAATGCACAAGGCATGGAAAATCCCAAAAGAATCAAATTCCTTCATCAAGGAAATTCCACGCCTAGGGTTGAAAGTTTTTCCAAGGCAAAGAGGAAATTGAGGGTCAAGAATGGAATGGAAAAGCAGAAAATCCCCTCGGGATATTTTTAGAAAATTCCATTTCTAGACAACAAATCTCATCCAAATTTCAAAATTTTTACAGATTTGGATTTGTGAGATAATTCTCTCTCCTAGGCCTCAGAACTCTATTTTTAGAAAGTTCTAAAAAATAGGAAAGGTGAAAATTTGGCTAAGTGATGGAAATTCCTTCCTTCATGATAGAGTTCTTGGAAAGGTGAAAAATTGTTAAGTATTGGAAATTTCTTCCTTCAGGACAAAATTCCAAGAAAGTGGAAAAATTGACCAAGTGTTGGAAATTCCTTCCTTCGGGATAGAATTCTTGGAAAAAGTGAAAAATTGTCTGTGTGTTGGAGACTCCTTCCTTCAGGACAAAATTTTAGGAAAGTGGAAAAATTGATTGTTGGAAATTCCTTCCTTCAGGAAAAAATTCCTTGAAAGTGGAAAAATTGACTAAGTGTTGGAAATTCCTTCCTTTATGACAGAATTCTAGGAAAAGTGAAATAATTGACTGTGTTGGAATTTCCTTCCTTCAGGACAAAATTCCAAGAAAAGTGAAAAATTGACTACGACAAAATTCTTGGAGAAGGTGAAAATTTGGCGCTGTGTTGGAAATTCCTTCCTTTAGGACAAAATTCCAAGAAAGGTAAAAAAATTGACTGAGTGTTGGAAATTTCTTCCTTCAAGACAAAATTCCAAGCAAGGAAAAAATCACACACATGGATTGAATTGAAGATAAAATTTATAAGGCAAGGAAGGAATCAAGGATGAATTGGACAAGAAATTTCCCCCTCGGAATTTTTTTTGAAAATAAATTGAATTTCAAAATGATGATAGATTTGGATTCGTGAGAGAATTTTCTCTCTCCTGGACCCCGGAACCTATTGTGAACTAATTCACACATCGCCCCATCATAGATGGGGAGCCCCTGTTTTTGCTTTTTAGGGTCTTGTCTTAGCTCTGTATTTTCGTAAATCTTCATTTTGAGAGTTAAGTTTTTGAAGTCATCCCCAAGTCAAATTGAGAAATCTTGCTTAGAATTGCATTTGATTGTTGTCAAAGTGTTCAGGAGGTCCAAAGGACAAGGATCACAATTGCTTTGGGTCATTTCTGACAACCTGCTATTTTTAGAAATTTTTGCTTTTTCTGCTTTTATTTTGCTTTTTTGAAAGTGGCATATGGGTTTTGTTCCTTAAGTTATTTCAGTACTACCCATTTTGTTGGAATTTGAAAATCTTGCCTCTAGGTATAAAAAGCAGGGCTTCGAAATTTTTGTTTTTTTCTGAGATTGGGGTTTTGTTCTTTAGGTCATTTTGACCCTGCCCATGTTTTAAGATTTGAAAATTTTTGCTTCTAAGTGTAAAAAGCAAGGGTTTGAAAATTTTGCTTTTTTTCGAGTTTAGGGTTTTGATCTCCATGCCAAATTATTCCTACCCATGTTCTCAGATTTTGAAAATTATGTCTTTAAGGGGAAAAAAAAATGCAAACCCTAATTAGGGTTTTGTTCCAGAAGATCAGCCATATTATCAGTACCCATGTTCTTAGATTTCAAAAATGAGGTTTCCAAGTGCAAAAAGCAGAGTGGGAACCCTAATTAGAGTTTCTGTTCTAGGTGAACCAGCAAAGTATGAACATGACATGAATACTGTTGATCAAGTCTAAAGGAAGGAATTGGAAATGGCACATTGAAAATTTCGCCTAAGTTGAAGAAGTAATAATGGCAGATAATTTCGACAAGGCTCAAGGTTAGGCAAGTGGAATGGCAGATGATCAGTCAAAATCATCCAAGGATGTCAAGCTTGGAAGATGTTTAAGCAGGATCAATGTCTGCTAAGGCATAGGAGAGTTGTCCAAGTAATCGACAAATGTTAAATTCCTACCGAGGGTTAACTAATCCATGGCAAGAGTTACTCAAACTTCTGCCTAGGGTTAAGCTTATTCATACACGAATGTTTGACAATCTTCTAAGTGCACCTCATGGCCAAGCTAAAATTGTCCGATAGATGGCAAACTCCTACCAAGGGTCAATTAACTCGTGGCGAAAGTTAACAAACTCCTACTCAAGGTTAAACAAATAAGAAGCCAAGTCGTGAAAATGGCCGAGTGTATGCAACTTTCATCATGTCAAACACCCTCCAAAGTCCGCCTTGATGAAGCGTGGCACAAGGAATATAAAGTTCGCTCAAGAAGACATGTCCAAATTCTTTCCAAAGTTCGCCTAGACAAGGAGGCCTTCCAAGTTGGCAATAAAATGATGACATGGCATTTCAAAGGGGTTGAAAATGATGACTTGGCATCCAAAGGCAATTAAAGCAATAAAACATGTGACATGTCAAAGACTTTTCTCAAGTTCGAATTCTAGAAGGAGATTAAAACAATTAAAACTTTCTAAAAGTGATGGAAGCTTCCAAGGAGAAGTTCAAACTTCTTATAAGAAGAATATAGCATTAAAACTTTCTAAATTTGCAAACTCCCTTCTAGAAGAAAGCAATGAAGAGTTCAAACTTCCTAAAGGAGCACTTAAAGCAATAAAACTTTCTTAAAATTACTTTCTCGTGTGCCAAGCAATGAAGTTCAAATTTCTAGAAGATAGAATAAAGCTTCTAGAAGCCATCTAAGAAGCTATAAAAGAAGGTTTCATCTTCATTAACACTTCTTTCTTCAAAGCAAGATTGAATTCTTCCTAAAATTTGCCAAAGGAGCGGCTCCAAAGTTTGATCAGGTTATGAAATTTGCAGTAGAGTTAGCAAAATTCGCCTTAAGGGATGAAAGCAAGCCCAAGGGTTTGAAAGAAGCATTCAAGAAGTGTAGCATATCCTCCAAATTCACCATTAACAGCAGATTGAAGGTTTGATGATAAGACAATAAAGCTCTTCATATCTTATCATATTCAGAAAAATTCACCATTGCTCATCCTTGAATTCGCCTAAGGAGAGAAAGATCAATCAAATCTGCACACAGTCTCCTTAGAAATCTTCCAAATCTGCACTTCACCTTGTTCAGAAGACTATCAAATCCGCCCTTGATAAAAAGAAAGACAAATTTGGAGAAAGATGCATACCCAAGATTCATCCAAGATCATCATACACAGCAAATTGAAGGATTGCTAAAGATAAAGCTTTCATAACTTATTATCCTTGTCTGCTATAAAGAAAAACTTCTGACAGATTCCTTGATGATCTTCCGAGTATAAAACAAACTCGTCTAAGGAAGGGTAAACTCTGCCCTGTCAAGGAGAAAGTAATCTGAATTCACATATTCGAGGGTTTGAAAGCCAAATGAAATCGTCTAACTGCTGCAATCCCAATTTGCCATGGTTGAAGATAGCAGATTGAAGCTTTAAAAGCCATCCAAATCTGCCTTGGAAAGGAAAGATTACTCAAGTTTGATCCACATGACCTTCCAAGCATAATATGAACCTGTACGTGACATGTAAATTTCGCCAAGAAAGAAGGCATTCAAGTCGGAAATTTTTCACACAAAACATGCCTTAACATATTCTCATCCAAGTCCGCCTAGGGTTGGACAAATGAAGAATCACATGAAAATGAAATAAATCTTGATAAAGACATGACAATAAGCAAGATAAATTATCTGATCAACCTTCGAATTCACCATGGACAGCAAGCACTTCCATACCCTTCTAATTCGCTAAGTACAAGAGAAAGATGGTTCGAATTTTGTTCAAATAAGATCAGATGATCTGATCATATTCCTAAATCTACTCATGATAAGAGGACATATGACTGTTCAAATTCTTTTCAAATTCACCAAAACATGGGAAATGATCTCCAAACCCTGCTAAACTCCGGTTTGTAGTTAATAAAGGTGGCATGAGTCAGTCAAACCCCTCTAGGGTTTAAAAGTGTAAGCATGTTGAGGGTTTTTGTCCAAAGGTCCGATCCAAGACATGAATTGGTAGGACAAACAAGATTCAAGTTCAAGAAAGTTAAAGGAAGGTGATTGTCCAATTGACATGAAGCATGCCAAGACATAGGATGTGCAAATTGAAATAAATTCCTTCCAAAATCACAAACGTTAAGGCATAAAAAAAAAAATTGTCCAAACCCTTGCAAGTTAAGCATGCACTGACACATTGATTCATCTAGGCATAAATGGAATATGTGAAGATACCTAACCAGAGACTTAAAATTGAGAACAAATTTGCCATGCCAGAAAGATAAAATTTTGATCACAATTCACATAAAATCAGACCAACATGATGGGAAATAAATTTGTTACATTAAATATTTTTGATTATTTTCTAAAATTCAAAATAATTCTCAACACTCAAAGAATTTTCAAAACTCAAAATTTCTAGAAAGTTCAAGAAGATTCCTGGATAAGATCGAATTTTTGAGAGAGGAAATTGTTGGCAATTGATACTCAATTGGTTGGTTTCACTATGTTGTCATTGATGGCAACATGGTATCTTGTTCCGGCTTCTTGTTTTGGTTCAATTGTGTACCGATAGGCACTTCACAGACACTACATCGGCAACGGCACCGGCAGAGCAGAAGGATTTCTTTGGTTACCAGCAATGCAGGCCGACATGGTTTAGAAAAAGGTTATCGATATTGGAGGCCGACATCTCTTGGATTTGACATCGGCAATTGTTTCTAATACTTATGCATCCATGTTATCTAGCCGACATGTAATTTGATATTGTAATTATCTTTGTAAGCCGACATAAGGCATGATAAATTGTATAGGGTATATAGGTCAATTTGATAGATCATTTTGAAATAATCATCTTGCAAATATGTAATTGGAAGGAGATATTGAAGGAGATGCGAAATATATCAGAGAGATTATGTATGTGAGGATATTTATGTAAGGGTTATTCCGGTAAAGGGTTTAGAGTTTCAGACCGGAATAGACAGAGCTTAAACTGGAACTTTATTCTGGCATAGAAGATGCTATCTTAGCAGTTCAACACTTCTCCGGATTGTAGTCTGGATTTATATGTAGTTAGTGAGGCTCCTTGTGTGATTGAGCAGTGTGCTTTAGATTGTAAGCCTTCCTGCAAGTGCAGGCCCCTTATATTTTGTAATATCTCTTCATATGGCCAGTGGATTGATATTGTGGGTCACAAATCCCATTGTGGTTTTTCCTCTTTGAGGTTTTCCACATATAGTTCTGTGTGTTATGATTCTCATTTATGTGATTGGCTTATTGGTTGCTTTACTTCTTTCAATTTTGTATGTACCGGTATACTGGTTGGTGTATGCATCTTTTAATAAGGCTAAAATTGATCATTTTGGTATAACACTGATTCACCGCCCCCTCTCAGTGTTATTGGATTCCAACAATTGGTATCAGAGCCTTGTGCCACAAAGGAATTTTAACAGCTTGGGGAAGATCCTAAATCCGGAATCCATGGACATGGCTTTGGAGAAGCAACTTGAGATGGGACTTGAAGATTATGATGCTGAAAGGTTGAAGAACTTAAAGCTACAAGATGAATTGAATTCTGATAAGGAATTCATTCTTGTTCTACTCCTACAAGAGAGGCTATCATCTGTTCAGGCTAGGAGAAAGGAACTTTTGCAAAGTCAGGATGATGAAGAGAAAGATGCACTTAAGGAACAATGTCAGAAATTGAGTCAGGAGAACATGGTTATGAAAAATGAAATGCAAGCTATAACTATGAGGATGTCTAAGGAGATTGAGGACCGAAAGAAAAAAGAAGAAAATCTTGCTATATCCCTGAAGAATAAATTTGAAGAATGTGGTAGGCTGATTCATGAGAATGATATGTTGAGAACTAATTTAGTACAATCTCAGAGTAATGAACAAGAACTTGAGAGACAAATGATAATTTCTGAGAGAAGATCTAACTACTGCGAGTATAAAGAAAAATTCAAGATTAGCTCAGCACAGCTAGGTGAGTTATTGAAGAGACAAAGGCAGATTGGAGATTCCAGTGGACTTGGATTTGAGCAAGGACAGAGTTCCGATACTGCTAATGAAGATCAAAACCAGAAGGCACTGGTAAGGCAATTTAATGGTAGATGTTTTGTTTGCAATAG
Organism: Cryptomeria japonica; assembly: GCF_030272615.1. NCBI lineage: Eukaryota > Viridiplantae > Streptophyta > Pinopsida > Cupressales > Cupressaceae > Cryptomeria > Cryptomeria japonica. The sequence continues at coordinate 183,487,074 of NC_081411.1, read as the reverse complement.
ATTTGGTCACATGGCTAGACAATGTAGAAACGGAGCAAAAAAGAACCTTGATTCTGCTCTCGGTAAATGTTCTAAATGCAATAAGTATGGTCATAAGACAAAAGATTGCAGAATGAATGTCAAATGCTATGCATGTGGAAAGTTTGGACATATGGCTAATCAGTGCAGGTCAAGCAATTTCACCGGTTTTAGCAAAGCAATTCAAAGGAACAATGTTACATGTTATGCATGTAATGAGGTTGGACATATTGCTAAATTTTGTAGAAGCAGAAATCCACTTGTTGATAATGGAGGATCAAATGAGAAAGGGAAAGAGAAGGTTAGTGAAATCCGGCAAGATCGTACTCAAAGATGGGTTAGGAAGACTGAAGAACAATCATCAGATGGAAATGCACCGGTCACTAATACGACAGAGGAGGTTGCTCCTGCACTGGTAGGTAGCTCATCCGGTAACTGAGGTAGATGCCTTAGGGGTAGGCAAAATTCATGAAGATGCTGCATATGCCCTAGGAAGAGGTTCTGGAAGATGTTCTAGACATTGGAGATGCTTATCCGGCATGGATATGTTATGTTCGAGATCCAGTATCTTTCACCGGCAGTCATTTATGTCAATGAAAGATTATGGTTTTTCTCGGAGGTTAAAAGGTCGAATTCACTTTCAAAGCAATTTCAGAGTGACTAAGAGTGATCAAGGCATTTCAAAGCAATCAGATTTCTTCTTGAGTGATTTCATCAGCGACTGGAAGAATTTGTTGAAGGTTTTTACCGAGAGCGATCAAAAGGTATTTATCTTTAAAACATGGAAGCGGGATCATCTACTATTCCTATTTTTGTTGCAAACCCGACTGTAGTAGAGGTCAAGGACCGCCTCAGGCCAATTTTCAAGCGGTGTCCACATGTGGCTACCCTGGAAGATTCGGTTGGAGCATTTTCCCGTGTTCCAGAGGGAGTTGTCTATGTTGAAGATGTTCGGGCATACATACATTGTCACATTGAGGACTTGGGAACATTAGAAATAAAGGGCATGTACATGAGCGAGTTGATGGGAGAATCTCGGAAGATCAAATTGGCAATACAAGCACATTGAAGACTTAGGGTTTACTGGCATTCTAGACATTCCGGAATTCGAAGATGAGATAATTAGATATGTTTTGAGCAGAGTACATGGGGAGTTTATTTGGTTAGATAGACCTTACAAAATCACCAAGGAAGTCATTAGGGCAATCATTGGTTTACCATCGGTTGGGCAATATCCAGACAAGAAGGTTTCAAATGATTATGTGAACAAAATCACTGGCGCGACATCTGACAGGAGATCTATGAGAGTGAGCACTATTACCGACACAGACATCAGATTTGGTAACATGATCATCGGGTATAAGGTAACTCAGTCAAACCGACTGAATTCTATTTCCAGTTCCTGCATTTTAGCTGCATACAAAATGATGAGAGAGAATGTGAAATTGGATCTATGCAGTTGGATGGTAGATGAGTTATTAATAAACCTTGGAAAGATTAAGGGAGAAAAGAAGGGAACCTTCCGGTATGGCAACTTGATAGTCTGCTTAATGTTATTTTTCATGAATGATACACCCGGTTTTGGTAAGATGCAATGGGCATTTGACATCCCGATAGGGAGATAATTGAAACAGAGAGATGATAGAGTTTGGGGATATTTCAAGGGATTTCAGAAATCTATGAAGTCTAGGGAAAGGGTTCCTAAGCATATTGTAGAAAAATATTCAACTGACATATGCTTCATGGTGAAGAAGGATGAAACACTTATGGAAGCGGTTGAGCCCCGAAAGATTTGGATTGAGGAAATGGGCTATGAAGTGGATGCGCAAATTCTTGAGGCTTATGCAAAAATGTTGATTGATGCACCTATTGATGAGGCAAAGAAGCCCCGTGGTACCTGCAAAACAAAAATCACAAGAGGTTGAAACAGAGTTCAACCGGAAGAAGAGAAAGAAGCGGGAAGAAAAAGCAAGCAAATTTGTTGAGAAGGTCTCACAGGACATCAAAGCATTAATTGATGTTGTCTCGAAGAAAGGCAAAAAGAGGAAGAATCCAGAAGTATACGTTGAGCCTGTTACAGCAGAGTCTGAATCTGAGGATGACACACCCTTGGCATTCAAGAGGGTTGTAAGGAAGAAAATAGAGGAAACAAAGGTAGAAGCTAAAAAACAACCGGTTAGGAAGGTTACATTCAAAATACCGGCACAGAAGCAAGCACCAAAGGCAACACCTTCAGTTGCATCCGGTATTGCAAAGAGGAAGAAGAAGAGTGACATCGATTTGACAATTCAATCTAGTAATGTTACTATCATTCCACCTAAAACTTGTGCAAAGTTAGTAGATGAAATCACTAAGGATGGCATGTTAAAGAATGTACAGTTCTATTATGAAAAATTAGAGGATGATGAACAAAGAGAGGTAGAGGAAGCAGCCTTATTATACTTGGATATTTATAAGAAAGCCTTAATAGAAATTAAAAATCAAATACTGGCTGAATTGTATAATATGTTAGATGCTAGAAGACTGTCAGCTATGCAAGAAGATAAGCATATTTAAATTCAAGAGTTATTATCTGTTTGTGTTACTATTGCTCCAGAGGAAATGGAAATGACACTTGAGGTGGCAGATAGAAAAGTCTTTAATAGCAAACATAGACTAACCAGTTTGATGCTAGGAAGGGTAAATGAAATAATAAAAGAGACTCAAAAAGCATGGGTTAAGTTCTTTGGAGAGAACATAGGATTCTTTACTTCACCGGAATCCAAGACAGACACTGTTGACACCTCGATGAAGGAAAAGGAAAGGGGATTATGGGTACTTCACCCTCAATTTTGAAGACCATTAAGATAGTGGAAATCAAGCCCTTGGTAAACACAAATGTACAGACAAATATTGAGATACCAGTTAATACAGAGAGTGAACAAGTTAATGATGTACAAGATACTAATATTGAGGATAACAGTCCTCTGGATATAAATGTACAGGTTGAGATTACAGTTCCTATAAAGGAACTGATAGTTACAGAGACAGCACCAAGTGGCGAAGCCACTGGTGCAAGTGAGGAAGCTATAAAGGATAAATCATCAGAGGAGAAGAAAGGGGAATCCAATAGGGAACTGGTAGTTGGTCCATCATTGTTGTCAATTGACACCTCGCAGGTTGAAAAGAAAAACATAACAGAGATGAGTCGTACTGAACTCATGATGATGGTGTCACAAAAACTAATGAAGGAGGGATTTATAGATAAAGGGATTATTGATCAGTCAATCATTGTTTTACACAGACTAGTCCTGGAGTGCAAGATTGACAATGAAGTGAGCCCATCTGACAAGCTTAAGATAATTACTGAGCATATTTCAAAGGAGTTTCAATCCTTACAACAAATTTCAAACTGGCAAGCACTAGAGAGGTTCACTCAGGCTAAGAGAGCTGCATTTGATCAGGTGATTGAATCTAAGAAGAAAAAGATTGATGAGAAGCTGAAATTGATAGATAATTCTTTGAAGCAATGTACAAATATTTATAGGGTATGTTGTAACATTGATATACCTACTACTAATATGGATAAGAAGATAAAAGAACTTTAGGAGAAAATTGCAAATATAGCTAATTCTTTTGACGGATTGACTTCATTGACTACATCCATTGATGGTCAAATTTTGATTTTGGAAACCCAAATTTTTGTTCTTGAGAAGGAAAGAGACAAAATTATAAGAAGAGTCAAAAGTCTGAGAGGCTTGGTGAGTCCCCAGTTGGATTCACTCAGTGTACATAAGAAAGAATGTATGGATATGGTGGGAAAGCCCACACGGGCAGAGGTAAATGAGAAAGAGTCATTTGCACATATATTAAATGGACTTGTATCCATTTCTGACAATTTCAAAGGTGGTTGGGATACCTATCTTGAGTTATTGGAGAAGGCCTATCCGGATAATTAATTCTTTAATTAATTATTATGTGCAAGCCTAGGGTTTTCCCTTTTAGGGGTTTTTGACCTATTAGAGGTTGAATTATTTTTTTTGTACCATTATTCTATTACACATTTTTGTGAATACAAAGCTCTCACATTCTTGAGCATTTTCTTGTGTTTATGATTTTCGCTGTTGCTTCCTTGCTTCTCCTTGTAACAGGTTTATTCAGCTTGCAGAGATGATTTGGGCACCTGTGGTGTTGTATTTCTCAACTCTCACATGGTATCAGAGCTTTAGATTTGCAGCTACCTGTTCTTGTTTTAAGTTTTTTTTGCATTGGAAGCAGATCTGGGGTTGTCAGACATTTTTTTGTGCACCCAGGGATAGGACTTTTTTCTGAGCACTTTGGGCCTAAATAGACCTCACCATCGTGCTCAGAAGGCCCAAAAACCCCTATGGTCATATTAAACTTGATCACTTTCGACATCTGAGCCTCTGGGGGTATATTTTTTTGTTTTGTATCAGGCCGTACGACCCTGGCACACAGTTCAAGAATTTTTTTTGCCTTTTTATGGCATGCAAGCCGAAATTTGTTTTTTTTAAAAAAAAAAAAAAAAATCCTTTCAAACAAATTTTTGGCAAAAAGTTTTTTTATAAAAAAACAAAAAATCAATTTTTGGGGTTTAACCCACAGTACGCAGGGTACTGTGGGCCCCCTGGCCTGCAGTAGGCCCCACTGTCGTTGGCCCCGCTTGCCCCCGCCCGCCCACTGCCCAAGCTCCACCACCACCCAGCCAATGTGCCACCTCCCTGCCACCAGCAGGGGGGCCCTTTTTTTCCCTTGAAGGGTTTTGATAGCATATTGGTTTTTTTTGCCATCACTTGAGCAAATGGAGTTAGTTTTTCAAAAACGAATAGGCGTCGAAAGGCTGGTTTTGAGCTGGATCTCATGGTATTGGAATTTTTTTCCAATTTTGCTGTTTGACTGTACTTTTTTCTAGTCAAAGTGGGATCACTTTTCTGCATGTCCGGGGCTGTAGAATGAGCATCCAAACTCCGTTTTTCAAAAAATTTATATTGTTGGAAAGCTTGTTCTGTGTACTTTCCAGTCATATGCGTTTTCTTTCCAGATTCTGCTCCAGGACTATTTTATTCAATTTTTGGCTTTTCAACACTTTGGTAAATATCTTGGATGTTTCAAGTCTTGGGATTTCTTTCTTTGAGTAGGATGTCTTGTTTTTGGCTGTTCTTTCTATTTCCAGTCTTCTTATCATTGGAGCTTTTTATTTATGCAAATGCACTGAGATAAAGTGCCATCATCCATTGTTTACTTGGGATCTTGCACATCTCGTGCCTTATTGTACATGCACTGCTTATAAAGTGCCATGGTGGGGTTGATGTTTGCTTTTGTTTTCCATCTACCTTTGTCACGTGAGTGTTCCTTCCACGACATTCGCCTCATGAGGTGTGTCAAGTGAGTGTTCCTTCCACAACACTATGTACTTTCTCTGCACCTTCGATGTTCCTAGTTCGTCGTCATATACTTGCATGATCAATGAAATTAGTCATTTTTCAAGAGCATAAACACCATATCCATTCCTGGGCAAGATTTTGAATGTCAACTAGAAGCACCATTAGCAGGTCAGAGATTTAGGTAGCAAGTGGAATTGGTCGGAATTTTAGGCACTCACTGGCAACTCGGGGTTTTAGAGGTGCACTGATAGTGGTTGGGCTTTTCACTCCTCATTGACTGTGATTGCAGATTTGCCCCTTCATTGACAGTGGCCCAAAGATATCAACTTTACTTGCTTAATGAGTTTTCAAGGCATTACCATTCGCTCCTATCCGATTCTACCAATCTCATACATCATTATCACTCAAAACCCTAAGTAATGACTTCATCAACATCCAACTCACCAAACATATGAGCCCTTCAACCCGATCGGACTTTGGGTAGGCAACTAGAAATGATCTCAAGGTAGGTCGAAGATCTTACCACCAACTAGTAGTGCTAGAAGAAGCAGGTCGGACTTTTGGGGGGTCACTGACAACAGTAAGATGAGGTAGGTCGGGGTTTTGGGGGTTCATTGACAATGACCTCATTTGCTCAATTTTGTGAGTAGTGGCACTCACCTCACCAACTCCAAGGCTCTCACATCATTAACAAAGCTTCTCCATGGTGTTTAGGCCTTCATCTTGATTGTCTTGCATCTAGCATCTCAACTCCTATGACTGGCATTCGTGCTCACACTTATCATTTCTTCCATCTCTGATGATGATGATCAAATGAAATGATCATCATATATCTATCATTTCTAAGGTGTCGGGGACTAACTGACTCATTTCATCCTAAACAGGAAGACATGACCCAATTACTTCCTGACAACTTGGGGCATAGCACCTCCTTAAGAAAAAGGTTAATAGCTAGAGGCACTACTAGGCGACCAAACTAAGACAACTAACCTAGAAAGCAAAAAAAGTGGGGGTCCTGTTGTGACCTTTTCCACACATCGCCCCATTGCAAATGGGGACCCTCTCTTTTCCTGCTTTCTAGGATTTTGTTAGTGTCCTGTGACCTTTTGCTATAGTTTCACCAAGCCTTGTCCAGTTTAGAGCATTTCAGGCCTGACGATTGAAAGTTAGTTTTTGCAAGTTATGTGATTCCGAAATGCGAACACCACTAGAGTGCTTAGAGAGGCCAAAGGACGAAGATCGCAATTGATTTGGACGAATTTGGACAACTTTCTATTTTTAGAAAGTTTGCTTTTTTGCTTTTTCCTATTTTTTAGGAAGTTTCGTTTTTGGCCTTTTTAGCCCAATCCTCGGTATGGCTATTTTTAGAAAGTTTTCCCTATTTTTTAGGGATGTCTGCTTTTTTCTTTTTCAGAATGGGAACCTAGGGTTTATACTTGAACCACTGACCTGCTTCGATCGGAATTCGAAAATTCCAAGTTTTGACCTAAAAAAGCTGAATCCCTAGATTTTAGGCTTTTTGCTTTTTCGGGATGCAAACCTAGGGTTTACACTTGCACCACTGACCTGCTTCGACCAGAATTCGAAAATTCCAAGTTTTGACCTAAAAAAGCCGAATCCCTAGATTTTAGGCTTTTTGCTTTTTCGGGATGCAAACCTAGGGTTCACACTCGCACCACTGACCTGCTTCCACTGGAATTCGAAAATTCCAAGTTTTGACCTAAAAAAGCTGAATCCCTAGATTTTAGGCTTTTTGCTTTTTCCGGGATGCAAACCTAGGGTTTACACTTGCACCATCGACCAACTCCGACCAGATCTCGAAAATTCCAAGTTTTGACCTAAAAAGCTAAAATCCCTAGATTTTAGGCTTTTTGCTTTTTTAGATGATCCACCTAAGCACGGATTTCAAATTTCAAGTTAATCCGGTTAATTTAGATTAAACTGTGAAATTTTGAAATTTCTTTGAAAATTCTTCTAAGTCTGGCTAACAAGGGTTTTAAAGTGTTTCTGCAGGTTCAAATCCCATCACGAAGGGAGATGGAGACATGAAGGAGCCAAGCTTGAAGTCCGCCCAAGATGGAGGTCATGTGGGTGCTAAGGTTAAAGTCCACCCAAGTCTATAGAGGTCACATGGGCGCCTTGCCTAAAGTCCGCCCAAGGTTGAGAGGCCACGAAGGAGCACTCAACAAAGTCCACCCAAGGCATAAGAGGGGCCATGAGGGAGCAACCTCCAAAGTCCGCCCCACCTAAGGAGATCATGTGGGTGCAAGGGCCAAAGTCTGCCCAGCCAGGAAGAGGTCATGAAGGAGACCAAGTCAAAGTCCGCCCAGCCATGAAGAGGCCATGAAGGAGGTAAGGTTGAAGTCCGCCCAAGGGAGATGGAGACATGAAGGAGCCAAGCTTGAAGTCCGCCCAAGATGGAGGTCATGTGGGTGCTGAGGTTAAAGTCCGCCCAAGCCAATGGAGGTCATGTAGGCACCTAGACTTAAAGTCCGCCAAGGAGGTGAGCCTAAAGTCCGCCCACCTTAGGAGACCATGGAGGTGCAAGACTTAAAGTCCGCCCAAGGCATAAAAGGGGCCATGAAGGAGGTAACTCCAAAGTCCGCCCAGCCATGAAGGAAGCCATGAAGGAGGTGACAACAAAGTCCGCCCAGCCATGAAGGAAGCCATGAAGAGGCCATGAAGGAGTCAACATCAAAGTCCACCATACCTTGGAGAGGCTGGCTAAATTCGCCAAAATTTGAAAAAGATGGAAATAAAATTCAAAAAAAATCAACCTACACATGGAAGGTCAAACAAAGTCAACATGATGTCACAAAATCCACAGAGATTTCAAAATTAAATCCAAAATGAAGAAATATCTAAATAAAAAAAAAAGCCTCAAAATAAATCCAAAATGGAATGTTTTTTTTGAGAATATTGAGGGAATATTAAAAATTTATTTAGATATTAATTCAAAATGGAAAGTTTTTTTTTATTTTTTGAAAGGGAATATTGGAGGATTAATGAATATCTTTGAACTTAAATCAAAATGGCAAGTATGAGTTGGATGATTTTAGGGGTTTTTCTTAAAACTTGTCTACAAATACTTCATTATCAAATTCATTATTACATCAAGAAGTTCAAAATTACTAAGGAGAGCTTAGTAAAGTATGTCAGTTTGAAGATCATTTGGAGGAAATTATAGATACTGCTGGAAGTCAGATAAATATTTTGGTAGAAGGCTTACAGATTTATGGAGAAAGGCATCTTTTCTGAATTTTCTCAATATTTTGGAGAAAAGTCCAGCCAAATCAGAGGTAAAATTAAAATTGTGAATTTTCTGGATATTTTTCTAGAATTTAATAAATGATTTTGGAGAAAGAAAATTCAACTTTTTTTGACTAAGTATAAATTTTTTTTTTGAAAGTTTTAACACTTGATGGAGACTTCAACCAGCTTCAAGGCTGAGGGTCTGGAGGTGAAAATTCAACTTTTTTGGCTAAGTATAAAATTTTTCGAAAGTTTCAAACACTTGATAGTGACTTCAACCAGCTTCAAGGCTGAGGGTCTGGAGGAGAAAATTCAATTTTTTTGGCTAAGTATGAAAATTTTCGAAAGTTTTAACATTTGATGGTGACTTCAACCAGCTTCAAGGCTGAGGGTCTGGAGGTGAAAATTCAACTTTGGTGACTAAGTAATGAGAGTAAAAAAAATGGAAAATTTTCCAACACTTAAGTCATTTCGCGGCCCCGTTATTTTTTTTTGAAATTCTGCAGAAATTTTTCTAACTTAAAGTTTTTATCATTCATCTGCAGGTCTTGAGCACCATGAAGTTCCAGGTAGATAAAGATGCTCCTCCAGAGTCAAGGATGACTTCCAAGTGGAAAAACATCAACGACACCAACCTCGGACACATCAATCTGAGGGAGTTTAAGAAGCGAATGTTTGGTCTGGACAACCTTGTGCCTACCACCATTGCACGGAAATGATGAAGAGTGGTATCATGCACGCTGCCGGTTTCCTCCCCACCATGCAGTGCAATGAACTGGTAGTTGAATGTGCCAAACACTACAACCCCATCAGCAAGGATATTGTTGCACCTGATGGAAGAGTGTTGGCGAATGTCAGCGATGAGGCCACCAGAGAGGCCTTCAGGATCCCTGAGTACCACAACATAGTATACATGACCAAGGATGAAGCTGACAGTTTGTACCATGATCACCTGGAAGAATATGATGCCATAGTTAATCATTCCTAGTTAGATAAGCCGAGGAAGGGTGCCTCTAAACTCCAGAGAAAGAGCCTAGTACGAGCATACTTCAAGGAGGACATTGGGGACATGATTGTCTTACTCAATAGAATAATAGGAAATCCTCAGGGAGCTCCATTCGAACCCTGGATGTATTATTTCATTAATGAAATAATCAATGGAGTAAAAATGATAGATTGGGCCCATATGATCAGCGACAGTTTAGACACCCAACTAAGGAATCTGGAGGCAAATAGGACTTTCTTCATGAGTTCTTACTTGTTCTATTCTTTAGCCAGGACCTACAGGTACAGAGGTCTCACTTGCAGAGGAGAAGTTGGGAACAAGGAGAACCAATTCCCAGTATATGATTGCTATCCCCAGCTCCATATGGAGGAAAAGTTCCATTTCAAAAGGGTGAATGATGCCTTACTGATGCACATTACCTGGACCCTTTAAGGTGGACTACACCAGAGGCTCTCTCAAGAGTCTATGGACTTTATCAGTCGGTTTAGGTGATGGTACATCCAATATCCAAAGTTCACTTACCTTCGAATTCAGGGATTCTTTGGTCCTCCATACAAGCTTCTAGCTTACCCTACCAACTGAGTGGTGTTGCTCGAGGTTGCGAGACAATTGGAGGAGTATATAGTGATTCAGAGGGATAAGCAGAAGAAGGCAAGCACATCCTCACTTACAATTGGTAATGGGCTGGAAACATGTCCATCATCACAAGCTGCAGCTACTGCTGAGAAAGAACTGGCCTGGTATCCCTTTTACCAATACAAGGCAAGAAAAGATTTCGATCCATTCTAGAGGATAAAGAAGATTGAAGGGACAATGTTTGAGCACAGACTAGATCTGGAAGACTACTGGGCTAATGCAGCTGATAGTTTCAAGATCCGGAAGAGGTTCTGGTTAAGAATTCCTCTAAGTATGGTGAGAGCAACGGAAGTGTTCAAAGTTGCCGATCAGGTGGAAGAAAGCCTAGAACTTCAGCAGCTGGGTTTTGAGAAGATGAAGAATGAACCTTTAGTCTTGATAGATTGGACAGAGGCAAGGGTTACAGAGATCCTGGGCAAGGTATTCCGGGTGGCGTCAGAGATCTGGCAGAAGGAAAGCCTAAGGGAGAAGCATTTACAAGCAGAGAACCTGAGAGCCAGGATTCAGACAAGCTTCTTCCGAGATTCAGGGATGATTGACAAAGGCGATCTTTCTAAGATTGCAAACTTCCTCTCCATCGATGACAACTTCCTCACCCAGGCAGTAGAGTGGGAAGGCATCCTTGCTACGTGCGCCGACGATGTGGATCTCGTCGATTTCCAAATTGGCGGTTTGCCAAGTGTCACCATAGAGGAGGTCAAGCTCGTGGTGTCCAGATATGTTGAATCTCTGAAAGAGGAAAGTGGCCGCTCACCTCAGTAAAATTAGCAGCTGCGCCACTTGTCACTCTTTCATTTGCTTGAACCGATAGTATTTCGGGAAACCCTAATTAGGGTTTAGGACTTTCAATCTTGGCCCTTGATCACTGTTTGATCTCGGCCATTCAGTTATTTTTGAGAAACTATATAAGGTTGCCTCCCCTCATTTGAAAAGGGTGAGGTTTTTGATGTATTGTTGCTTAAGGTCATTTCCAGATAATATATTGCATGTGCGCTACTTTGTAATCTCTATTATTTGAATGATTTGCATGGTTTCAATTGCCTCAACACTTCGTTAGAAATAATTTAGATTTGCTTTCATTGTTGTTAATTTGAATGAAGGATTTGATAAGTATCAATTGATGGTGTATTTCCGCTCATACTTTTGGTAAATGGATGATTTCCATTCTACCGTGCAAAGTTAGTCTGAGCCCATCCCCTGTGCATCCCAACATCTCGATCATAAGCACAACCCATTGAAGATCGCACCGGCCTTGTGTAGTTGTCCCTAGTGTGGCGAAGCAAGGTTTGGTTTCTCGAGAGCACCCACTTGATACCGTCTCTAGAATTCGTAGGATTAGATTAGCCTTCCTGAACCCTATCTCTTTTTCCCCTTTCTTTTCAAAGTCTAAATCCCAGAAAATCCCCCAAAAAAGAAGGGCCTAAAATTGCTAAATCCATCTAAGTTCAGCAGTTCAAGAATACTTGTCAAACGTAAGTCCCCCTTGAAAATTTCAGCATACACTACCCAAAAAGCTATTCCATGAAAGTCGCTTGTTCGCACATATAGACCTTGGAATCAGTAGTGATTTTTTAGGAGAGGATAGAATACCTTTGGGTATCCTATCCTAATGTTTGGTAGATGATAAAACAGACACCAACAGGTCCCCATTTGCAATTGGGCAATGTGTGGAAATGTCACAACTGGTAGGTGTAGGCATCCTATGGGATGGTTGGTGCATTTTGCATAGATATATTAGCAAAAAAAAGAATTAGTTATATTATGATGCTTGAAAATTTAATACATATTTTCTATCTATGGATTTAGTTTGGAAAATGATATTACCAAAGGCATGGCCCTTGATGATAACTTATAATTCATATTTATGCAGACAATGGGAAGCAACAAGAATTGTCTAATTTGGGGAATTCATAGGTGTTATTTGCATTTTCCCAGTTTTTGTGATTAGTATTGCATTTTTCTTGTAGGTCTGTCTATGCTTAAGCAATGGAAGTCATCTTATATTTGGAATTCATAGCTTTTGTTTGATTATATGCCTTCCGTAATTGCTGTTATGTTTCTGAAAGGCATCACTAGAATAATTTTAAAAAAAGTGTTATTTATGGTTAGTATTTTTTTCAGATCCCTCAGAAATGGTTGTGGATGTAGAGGCAGAAGTAAAAGATAAGGACTGAAAGAGGACATCTAACTTGGCAGGTTAGTTTCTTTGAGTTTCAGACAACATGAATGGAGGATTCTTATGATGGTAACCTAATGTGTAAAATTATTACCCTTAAGGAATATTTCTGACAACTACTTTTTCACCTTTTGTTGTTCTTTGTGGAGTACTCAAGGATTGTCCTTTAGCTTTGCTTTCATAAATACAGTTCATGCCCAGTAGATTGTTTCAATGATTTTTTTTGTTAGCTATGTGAGCCCTATGTAATATAATCTCAATTAGCCGTATCATTGTGATATGGATTGTGAAAAAAATGTCCTGTTTGAAAATATGCTTTGAAAAGCATAATTAGTCTATTGGTAGAAATGCTATTGCAGTTACTCTCAGTGTTCCTTTATTTTACCAAGATAGGTGTACATGGGGATGGGGAGATATATCTCAAGGATGGTTGGAGAAATCCCATAAGTTTAGAAGACGTTGTAGGGGACAAAAATCCCCAAATATAAGAAAAATATTCAAAAAATACTATTTAATAACATGTAAATTGATAGAAGTATTAACACAGTGAAACATACACTACGATGAATACCATTCAGTGATTCATCATTCTTTAGATTGTGATCTTTATTAGTAAGGATTGAATGAAGAAATGAGAATGAGAGGGCAATGAGGCACTACATAATGTGTGCAAGCCTGATTATTATATTGAAATATTATGGGGATAACAATTCAGTTGTAATGTAAATTTACAATGTGAATAATTACAAGAATTTGAGTTTTTGTGTTTGGTTTTTACATCACATGTAACAAATCCATTCCTTTAGATGGGCATGATTCCAGACTTCTTCTTTCAGCTGGTATAAATTTTCTGTACAGTTTGCAACATCTTCCTCCAAACACCATAAATTCTTTCCTTCTCTTCCTGTATTCTGCAGATTTTCACGACCAGTGTAGCACCCTACTTTTCAGGCTTCCTCAACACCATCAACCCGCTTTGATGCCAATGTTGGTAAGGATTGCATGATGAAATAAGAATGAGAGAGGACTTAAACACTACGTGATGTGGGCAGCCTGCTTATTAAATTAAAATATTATGGGGGTTACAAATCAATTATAAAGAGAATATTTAGGGGAATGTTGTATCAACATTCGTATATAAAGCAACATTTTAATGGTTATATTGATATGAACAAACATTTTTATGGCTATGTAAACTGACAATTAGTTTTTAATACCTCATAATGACTAAATCAGAAACCCCACCAATTTTGTCCCAAAATTTGACAAGGAAAACAGGACAAAGAGGTTTGGTGATTAGATCACTAGACTATACAATATGCAAAAATGAAGAAAAATGCCATCAAGATCTATCAGTTGCAGAATGTAGTGATGACGAATTTCAATGGGTTTGGCACAAGCATGATACACTGGATTCCATTAACAATTTATAGATTCTGATCTTTAGTAAAATAGGAAATATTGTGATACATAGATATGCTATACACCATCTACCATACATATTATAGAATTTATAAGGAAAATGGTTTCATAGTTGTTGTGTGAGATTCACAGCTCAACAATGGAAATAAAAACATGGAGCAAACAAAACAATTAGCTGGGTTAGGCATTAGCAGTTTCTGCTACTTTTAAATCTTTTATTTCCATGCATTCAAAAAATGTTTCAATGTCACCAACATCTAAGTACAATATAAAAAATATAATTACTTTCTGTTGGTAGAAACAAAATTATAGGTAACGTGTCTCCCCTTTTCTAAGATGGGGACATAGTGATGAGGAGGCATCTTGAGGATGCTTGGAGAGATTCCCTAGTTTCAAGGGATGCTATAGGGGACTACATGCCCCAATTCTGGGAAAAAAGTTTAATCACAAGTAAATTGATACAAGTTTATACAAACTAAATCGGTTTTAATATATTCAATTGACAACTAGATTGCACAATTTTGAATTACATGCACAAATACTATTTAGTGATTCGTCATATTTGAAATTGTGATCCCAAGTAAAATAAGAAATGCAATTATGCTTGGGAATATACACCATTGTCTACATAACATATTATCTAATTTGCCCTTGGGGTAGAGATCAATTGGTAAGAAATCACACCCAAGAGATCAGATCATATTTTTATGTTACCTTGTAGAGCTCAATTTATGGTATTAATGGTGATTTGGAAGTTGTTAGGGCAACTTAATGAACACGCCTTGACGTGGTGATAGAAACAACCTTCCAAGCATCAAATTTATGTTCTTGTATTTACACTTGGTGCCATTGGAGAGACATGTTGTACACTTCAATCAATATGGGTGTTGTATTTGTTGGAATGACCCCAATAATATTATAACATTTTGGCACTAGCCATGATAACTAAGACAATGTATACAATAGCACTTCACCTTTTATTGTAGTGTGGAAGTGGATGTGTGCCTCTTTCAAGCATAGTGAGAATCTAGCTCTCTTTTAGAGTAGACCAAAGGTGAAAAGGGACAAGAAGGGAGCAAAAAGTCAAAAACAATGAATGCATATACTTACAGAAAATGACACGAAGGCACATAGACATTGGGAGGTATGGTTGTAAACAAAAGTTACAAACACTTGTAGGTCAAACCCTACAAAGAAGATCCATGGCACAAAGCCATGGACAAGTTGAAAAATATATTTCTTTGTCAACAAGCTTGCTAAATAAGATTATTTCCTTCAAACTAATGTTGTATCAATCTTTGAGTCGCAAGAAAAATTGATTCTTACATACATGCACATGCAAGCTAGTGTCTTGGTTATCATGCTAGAGTTGAGAAAGAAAATTATTTGAACAACCAACCACAAGTAGTAGGATCCATCTTCATGCGCATCCAGATGACGACACATATCTTCAAGCTCCATAGTAGCATGATATACATCCAAATCTGCACACAAATTAGCATGGAAACAATATCCTCTTGAGCACCAAAAGCTGAAATATGTTACTTCAAGTGCAACCTCAAGCTGGATTGAATCATCAAAATGCTTTATTTCATCCAAAGCCTACAATCCAGCTGCACCACAAATATTAACACATTCTTCTATGATTGAATCATGAACTTGATTGAATCCAATTTAGTATCTTTCTAATATAACTTCAAAATTTGATGCACTTCATGTGAAGAATCACAATTTTCGAATTGCCTCATTGTTTTGTACTCTTCAACACAAGTTGTATAAAAATCCTTGCTAAGAAATTCATTAATAAGTTGTTCTCCTCACCCACAAGGTGCAAACCTCATCAACTTCTTGATCAACAATGCAAGGAAGGACCTCCAATGAATAGAAAAGTTGGAGTACCTCAACTTCCTTACCTTTATCTCACCAACAACATCATTGCCCTCCAAAATTGACCCACCAATTCGACCATTCAGAATAACTATGTATTCCCACCAGCTTTGGGAGATAGAATCTCAGTTGCAAGTGTTGATTGAATATCACTGGCTCACTCAAACATCATAGCTCCTGGGTGGATGGGTTAGAGGATCAAGGCACAATAGGCCTGATATTTTTAATATTAAGTCCACAATTATGTGTGCACTTAGATGAGGTATCATCAAATTACTCAAAATAAACCATGATTACCAATCATAATTCATGTTGAAACAAGATTGTATTCTTTTCACAAAGATATATCTTTCCATGTAACAAAAGCATGCTTCAAGAGATGTAGAAAGTATTAAACACCTTTATGAACCTTAACCAACAACTCTACTAATTAAAACAATACTTGTAGCATCGTCAAAAAGCACATGTCAACAACAAAACTTTGATTTAAGGTAATAGAGTTGCCACCTCATCAAATGATGAAACTCTTGGAGTACACAATCTTTCAGGCTATTTTTTTGAACCTTCTCTCCAACAAATCCTTCAAATCAATTTCCACCCGTTAATGGCTTGTTGAGTTGGTAGCATGCCAACCTATGCCAACAAGATTTGTCTTAGGATAGGTGACATAAACCTCGCATTCTTAAGTCATTCTCATGTGTCTCCACATTCCTTGGAAAGTGTTCTAGGGGACATGAAAGTCACAATATTTAATATTTATTTTCTATGACTAAATGTAATTGCCTTCCTGTTGACGTGTATTTTGTACACTGCCTAACACAGAATAAAATACCCAAGGGTACCTTATCCTCTCTTGAATAAAGCCTCTAATTGCTGAAGATATCGCAAAAAAGGATCAATCAGGATGACTCCAAGGTTCTTGTATGTAGGGTCTCTATGTGTGGATAAGCTCTCTGTGGTATGATGTGATTTGCTGGAATCACAAGGGGACTTACATTTGATGCTTGAACTTCTGATTTGCTTTGAATATTGCTCGAACACAGGATCTTACTAGCTTTGACTTGAAAAAAGGAAAAAAGATGAGGGTGAGGAAAGGATCTAATCCTAACACTAAGAATGTAAGAGCAATGAATGATCTTTGATGAAATTCTAAGTAAGTCTTGTTTTGACATCCCAGGACCATCTCCACAAGGTTAGTGCGATCTTCGAAGGAAAGCTTTATGATGTTCAAATCATCACTGTAGGCATAGACACCATCAGGTTGATGCATATCAATGAAGAAGCAACAATTGAAGTTAGGCTTAAGCTGAATGATTCCAGTTGACTACACAAGGCAAGTCTGCAATCAACAAACTGCTAGTAGTATGGATATAGGAATTCCACCATCAATCAAGCACATTTCTTCCACTCATCTAATAACATGAAATCAAATATGAGAAGTATAAAGACCATGCAAATTGTCGAATCGACCCATAAATTTCACCATTTCTTCAATGAAGTTACAAGTCTTTTACAACAACATCTTGGCAACAATCTTTGCCTTCTCTCTCTACTCTACTCTACTCTAATTGCTATTCTAATCACCTTCTAACTACTCTCTATTCACTAACTCCTTTCTAACTGCTTCCAACCCTTATTCTATTCTATCTAATGCCTTTACAAATGAAATGCCAGGGCTTATATAGTGCCCACAATACAATTCGATGGCTAAGATCAATTTGAGATCAATGGCCAAGATTCAATAATGAAAACCCTAATTAGGGTTTGTTACAACCATTACATAACATTTAATGCTCGACCAATGAAATAATTGTATTGCTTGGACACATGTCCTTTCTAGAAAAATCGACCAATGGATAGCCGGGGTAGGTACATCGGAGTTTGTGCCACCTTCCATGAGTTAGGTACATTGAATCTGGACATGTTGAGGTGGACCACGCTGACTGGAGAAGTGATGACTAGGATGCCACCTCGTCTGACACTTGTAACTTGGTAAATATTCAACTTGATGTTGTTGAGAAGCTAGCTTTAATTAATTCATCTGGAACTATCTGCTTCTTCAACGAACCCTTGTTCTAACTTCTTGTGTCCTCGATGTGCAGGATGATTGATGTACCTCGCCTTGGGATGCTGGATTGGAAGAGGTCGCCCTTGTCGATGCTAGGCTGGATCGAAGAAGGTCGTCCTTGTCCTTGCTTGATCGTCCTTGATCTGGCTTGATTTTCCTTGAGGAGAGTCTTCCGACCTGTAGATCTTTCGAGCTTGGGAGTCGCCATCTTGATACCTACACAACATTTCACAATTAATAATATATCTTGAAGTGTAGAAAGGAAGATTCAAGATTCTAATTTAGGAAACTTCATGATAAATCTTGAGTTATCATTTCCTAATTAACCATGCAATACTTAGACTTTTCTAAAAAATGTCTAAAAAAAAATCAAACCTTGAATAAGGGTGTCAAGATGATTTTGCCATACCTCCTCTTGAGAATTAACTCTAAGAAATGATGTAAAAATAGATGAATTTTGCTAGGCAAAGTGTAGATCAAAGCTCTCCCTTGGATAAAATGCACCTCCTTTAGCTTGGAAAAGAACTCCACCTTCCACTAGCTTCTTCAAGATCTGGAAATTCGCCTTCAAATGTCTTCAAAAATCTGGAAATTATCCTCCAAACTAGCAAGAAATACGCCTCTCCAATAGCCTTCAAGATGGATTTCGCCCTCCTCAAATTGCTCTTCAAGTTCGCATGAGAGATAATGCAAGAATGATTTGAATTGTGAAAAAACACCTCCAATATATAGAGCGCTCACCTTCCACTTACCCATGAGGCCGACCTTGCAAGTAAAGGCAAAAAAAATAAATAAAATTAAAAAAAGAAGAGGCCGACTTGATAAAATGAATAAAAATAATACCTCAAGCGCTTCATCTTTTAATTTTAATTTAATAATAATTAATTTCAAATGCCTCAATTAATAAAAAAAAAAACGATTTTCCAAGGCTTAAAATTAATTATTAAATGCTATGCGATTTTCATTAAATGCCAATTTAATTAGAATTTTTTAAAATATTTCGAAGTTTTGGGCGAACTTGGCATCTAGTGCGATTTGCTAAAATAAGGCAAAAAAATAATGAATTTTGATAACTTCGCTCTGGTCCCTTGGAGAGGGATAGGAGTGCTCCTGCATTTTTGTCCTCCATCCTTCATTTTTTACGTTCAAAACCTCATCCTTGACGTTCAAAATGGCATTTTATCTGGAACTTTAAGTTCAATTCATGTGATATTTGGAAGGAGCTTGCCTTAAGGCATTTTCGCCCTAGTCCCTTGGTGAGGGACAGGAGCGACTTTTGGTTCATTGCACAAACTCTTGATCATATCAACCTCGAATTACTTTCTAGACGTAGAACATCACTCCCTACTTCATCTTGAGTCCTGGCAACAAGAAATAGCATTTCAAAATGTTAGGCACTTAGGCATTTTGAAGATTTCGCTCTAGTCCCTTGGAGAGGGACAGGAGCGATTTTGCAACTATGAGATTACTTGTGTTTTGCTAGCCTTCGAAATTATCTTCATTGTACCAATCACACCCCTTTTCATTCATTTCAAACATAAAACTTGCTTTGCCTTTGCCCGAAGTTTGTCTTGTGAGAAAATCGCTCTGGTCCCTTGGAGAGGGATAGGAGCGCCTATTGCCATTTGGGTTGATTCTCTTCTTTGTGGCCTACTCAAGTTATATTCAACGAGCAAAACATACTTCCCTTGACCTCTTCAAATCGCGAAATCACTTAAATCTTGCAAGGATAATGCAAATTTGGAATTCAAGCTCCGGTCCTTCAGTGAGGGACAGGAGCGATTTTGCAAATCCAAGCTTATCCGTCCTTTGTTAGGCTTCCAAACTATCTTCAACGGGCTAAAAATGCCTTCTTTCATTCGTTTCAATCACAAAACTTGCTTCGTCCTTGCAAGAAAATTGCACTTTTTAGAAAATCGCTTTGGACCTTCAGCAAGGGACAGGAGCGCCTTTTGTCATCTTGGTATATTTCCTTGCTTGTGGACCACTCAAATTATATTCAATGGACAAAACATGCCCTCCTTGATCTCTTCCAATCATAAAATTGTCCTGATCCTGCAAGGACAGTGCAAATTTGAAATTCAAGCTCCGGTCCTTCAATGAGGGACAGGAGCGAATTTTGCAAATCTAGGCCAAATCTTTTCACTTTTCATCTCGAAATTCCTTAGCTAGGGAAGATTTCACCTTACTTCATGCTATGAATAAAAGTTAATGTCCAAAAAAGGTCTAAAAATTGTGCATATAAAGAAAATCGCTCTGGTCCCTTGGTGAGGGACAGGAGCGCTTTTACCTTTGTAGACAAAAACTCCATCATTTCATTGTCTTTGATCAAGTCTGGATGCTCTATCATGCTCATTTCGTCCTTCACCATGCTTTTGATGTCTCAATTTAACCAAACAAGGCCAGGAATGACTCAAATAAGTATTTTCGCCCTGGACCCTTGGTGAGGGACAGGAGCGCTTTGCCTTGGTCCCTTGGAGAGGGACAGGAGCGAAATTCGCTCTGGATCCTTAGTGAAGGATAGGAGCGAAATTTGACTTTTTGAATTCTCTATCAGGATAATTTTTATGGAATATAACATTTAAGTATAAGAATTTCTTATACTTTAAGTTATATTCCATATATACTTTCAGGATGTTTGAGAGTGGTTTCAGACCTCCAGGAGTTATATTGCAAAATCTAGTTTTTTGAGGTTTTTCAGTTTCCAGACTTTTAGCCAAATTTCAGGATCAGGACTTTCAGACTTAGCCAAATTTCAAGATCAGGACTTCACTCCAGTAGGACCTGCTATCCTATTGATCTCCCCGACAGCACTCAAAAATGCAAAGGCTAACTAACAAAACCCTAAAAGACCCAGAAAACAAACCCTAAAAAGCAAAAAGCAAGGGTCCCCATTTGCAATGGGGCGATGTGTGAAATGGTCACAACACTTCCATAGAGGTGGACCCATGTTCGTGTTAGATACAAAGCATATTAGAGGAATATTCTTCTTATGTGTCCACTTTGGAAAGTGGGAGTATTTTGTATTGCATCTCAATGCATGTTGACTATCATCATTCACATTTCTTCCTTAGTGGGATGCCCAAGTGTGCATGCTTTTGCATGATCTATTTGTGGAACTGTTGGTGTCATCAAAGAGTAATTGTACACCAAGGAGTTATAGTTTTGATTGGTTATGGCTTAGGTGACCATGTGGAGATTTATTATATCTTTACTAAGTTTATAGATTCCACGAAGGGGGGTGGATGGTTTTGGAGGTGGTATTTGCCTCTTCTTTTGGAATCGAAAATGATTTTCTCACACCATCTCTTTCAAAAATTGGTGTCTTGTGTTAGTAGAGTGTAATGGCCTTTTGTAGGTTGGTGAAGTAATAGAGTGCTACCAAATTGAAGACATGGGATTGGTGGAAGTAAATATATTCTTATCTCATATATTTGAAGATAATACATGCTTGGCCTCTCTTCTTGGTGGAGTTTTTTCTGCAAGGTTTTCTCCACATGAATCCCATGTTGTGAGATGTTCTTCTTGTATTGCTGATCCGTGTCATTCATTGTTGCTTCTATCTTATGGTGAAGTATTGTTCATTTAATTGATGTTTTATGTTCATCTAAGATAGGTTTATTAAGCATTTAAAGTGGCTAATTTTCACATGACAATGAAGATGGATATCTCAATGGTTTTCTATATTAAGTAACTTATTTTCAGATTTACATACAATCACATATTTTCATATTGTAATAGTGTAAGCCTTGATTCTCATCAATTTTTTGGTTGGATTAGAGATTGAGAATTTCCAACAAGTTCCCAACATTATGTTAATAAATTCTTCTTAGCAACCTAGCCATTCTGTTGGTGTGAGTTGTTGGCTAAGCAAACTTACCCAAACAAAATGAATAGTTGCAAAAACTATCTAAATTGTAGAGGTTTTCAAAATGTATCCAATTGCCTCAAAACTCATAACTAGATTATGCTGGACAATGACACCATTCTATTGGGGTTCTAAAATCATTTCTCTTCAATTTTAGAACACTTCTTACCTTCAAAGCGGAGGACTTTTCATTAGGATCGTAAAAAAAAGGTTTTATCAACATATAATGGAGGGTTAGAGGCTAATGAACAAGAGTGGATAATATCTCCTACATTTTGAGCTTAGGTTAAACTTGAGAGGACATTTCAAAAGACATCCTTAATAAGGGCCGCTTAAACCATCTAAGATATAACATGGTTATAACAAATCAATAACTATCATACACTTGACCCCTATACTTGTCACTAGGTCAAAATAAACTAGCTACATTAAACCTTTTATATAGTTGATAAAACACCTTACACATGCACCTATAGATGGCAATGATATTATAATCCATTTAATGATTTCATTTTACATTACATACTGTTTTCACCTTTCTCCCCCCGCCAATTTTTCAAAGACTTAGTTCCAAAGGGGAGTTGAAGGCCAATAATGATATTATAATCTTATGTCGCATTATTGGCCTTCAACTCCCCTTTGGAACTAAGTCTTGTTACTTCCAACCTTCCTTAGAAAATCATTTTTCCGATCTCTCACATCTGTGCACTAGCTCAAGTGATGAACCTTAGCAGTGTGGAACTATCCTTAAGGTTCCTAAAGTTCCAAAAAGAACCAACTTCGTGACCCTTACGATGATTATTGGGATCTATCGGCTGATTGGTCGATTAGGGAACTTTGATATCACTTCCTTTGATAATTGAGTACTCGATCTTTCCAAGCAACCAATATTCCTCTGAAAGCAATGGAGGAGTCACAACAACATCGAGATATCAGAGGATTTGAGAACTTGTGCAATCATGCTTTAAAATCTCTAGCTTACCGATCACCATACATTGAACTCTTTCCAAGACATATTCCTGTAAGATTTGCATGTATGACTCCATAATGGCTAATTAAATAGTGAAAAGCATGCAAAGGTGGTGGCACGAGTTATAGCATTTAATGTGTTTCTTTTCTTGTAGAAGGCATTTAATATGTTTACACTTGTTCATTATGATCTTTGAAGTTGGCCAAGTATCGACATGAACTATCCTTCATATAATGGTTCTACCTCATAATGATCAATTTCCTATAGCTAACCCTAATTTGAATTGGCCAGAAAACGAACAAGAAGACATTATTCTTGGATTATATACCCTCGTGTGGAAGCAACAAATGTGTTTTGCAGGGTACAGAGAGATGGTGACACTATTGGGAAAGATAGAAAGGCAAGCTGACAATCATAACCGCCAATTGCAAGAAGAAATTGTTGCAGCTAGAAATCCAGATGATCAGTCTAATAATTAAATGCTAAAAATGGTACTTCAAGGAGATGATGCCGCACCCATAATGCAACCAAATACGGAATTGGTAAAAAATTCTCAGGGAGATATACTTTTTGGCTTGACAAATTTGTCTTAGCAATGGAAGTGTAGCTATGCTGAATACTTGTAGGTGATTTTTGTGCTTGAAGAGGAAGAGGAGAAAGCCGAAAGACATGAGAGAGAGATCGACATGCAAAGGAATCCCACTGTGCCTATTGTTTGAGTATCGAGAGAGGTTTCTAATTTTGGTTTTTGAATTATGAACTCAGGTACTGACACTTGTGCTTTAAAATAGCTTTTGGTCTTTCTTTAGTAAAAACGGTTATGTCTAAGAAATTGTTATATATATAGGGCTGTTGACAATGAAGAAAGAGGACTGATCCCCTTTGCACTTTGATGCATGAGTGAGAATCAATCAGTTTGCTTTTGTTCTAAGTTAAGTTTTGGATTTTGACAACATGTTTTCCTTTTTAGAAACATAATTTATATATGCTTTTGAAAATGAATTTGAGGATAGAAATTTGTTTGAGGCTTTACATTCATTCATGTTCTTTTGGTTGACATTTACTTTGTGATTTGCAACCAATTCCTTGAATTCATCTGTGTATTTAGTTATGGATGTCTATGTTTACGAAACTTTGAGTTGTAATGCATTTACATTATCTGAAAAGAATGTCTGTTAATTCCCTATTATAGTTGGTTATATATAACAAATGGGTGGATTTTGAGCCATTTATTTGAGTTCTTCCTAAGTCTTGTTATTTCCCTTGTTTTTCTTTTGCATTTGTCTTTCCCGCTTTCTAGTTAAAAGCATGCCCCATAAAAATTCAAATTATATCATAAGAGGGAGTTGTACCTCTAAAATTCAGAGAAAAGTTGTTAATTCAATTATCAACTTCTCCAATTGTTTGTTGCATGTTTGTCTATTTCATAGGCATAGAGGGTTTTATTTTATCGTTTTAAAAAGGGACAAATCTATTATCAAACACATACATAGTGGGAAGATTCAAACGTGGACGATATGATTCTTTGATGATTTATCCATTATGATTTCTTACGATTTGTTCCTTGTTTTATAATAACGAATCATGAACAACGTGCATTCTTAAACTAATCCTACTTGACTACAACTAACAAGGATGTAGGGTGATTAAATGGAGACTAATTTGTCCACTACTAATATGGATTGGCACCTACTCCATTTGGGAACAAACTTGTGAACAACAAAGAGGAAATAAATACCGTCAGATTAAGTATTATCAGAATTAGATTTCATTTACATGCAAATCAAAACTTACCTTCTATGTGATGGACATAATAATCTCACAAAACTACAAAAACCAATATGGAAAAGTTAAAAGACCATTACAAATCATTTGTAATGCATTTAAAGGTGTCACACTTAGTCTTAAGCCTTATTACAATCACATCCACAAAAGTGGTGAGAGAAAATGCATAATCACACATCTCTTGAATCATTACAAATTGTTATGGAGACATACTATTGCATAAAGATGAGCTACTATAGAACTTTCTCGCTCTTCAACAAATGCATTCTTTTGTTTGTAGTTTAGAAATGAAATATTTGATGCCTTAGAATCCCTTGCAAACCTTCCTAACTTAGAGAATTAGCTTAGTGACCAACATGTGAAAAGAGGAGAGAACTTGTATTCATAGTAGCTTGGAGTTGTGCCTTCAAAATCAAGTTCATACAAGGTTGGCAATAGATGACTTGAAGAATTAGAAAAAGTTGAAAGAGATACCGGTTTGCATCATATGATGACTTTTATAAATAAGGCCTCTTGTATTTGTTGTGTAATAGATCTGAAAATTGCAAGCTCATTTCTTGCCATACACACTTGTGTAAGGTTATCTTTTACTTTGTAGGTGATCTTGGGGTATGAGCTAATCTTCAACCCCTACATGGTATCGGAGGATTTTTTACCAACTGTGACATGTTTTTGATAAAAAAAGCAGCGATAACAAGGGCGCTGACCCAATACAAAGCTGAACGGAAAACTGAAAAAGAAGAACCAAGAAAGGGTGAAAACCCCAAACAAACAAGGTTAGATAGGGCAAACAAACCCACTGTCAAACCATCAACAAACCAACCCAGCTCAAGAGTGGGGAGGGTCCACACCTTGACGAAGGGGGGAAGATTTTCCTTTCTGCCTGTGACACACAACCGTCTAGGCAACACTATCATTAGGAATATTCAAAGACAAATCAGGCAGGGGAGACCCCGCTGATACACTGTCAGACTGCTCCAATTTTATACCAACTGTGACATGTTATCAAAGCATTCTATACCAATTTTGACTTGGTATCAAAGCTCCAGTCTTGTAGACAACATTGAGCTATTGCCAAATTGATGACCTTGGTGGAGCTTGAAAAGTTAAGTATGCTCCTTTCTTGCATCATATGATGACTTGAAGAATCATAAAAAGTTGAAAGAGATACAATTTTGGGGGTTTCCTCTTTGTTGGTTTATATGGCAAGTTCATTTTGGAGCTTGATGGAGCAATTTTGAGTTCATCATTAAGTTCAAGGAGTTAAAGAAAGTTGGTTTTTGCCTTTTTTTTCACCAAAGTAGAATTGTGAGGTTGGATCTATGAGGGTTTGAAGATGGGAAGTGGTTGTCAAATTCAAAAGGTAGTTGAAAAATATTTTAAGAGTATTTTGGGTCAAAGTAGACCTTGCCATTGTTTCTAGAAGTTCCAAAAACCCTAAGCTCAATTGTTGCTCCAAGCCCTCAAAATTTATTTCCTATACACTGTTGTCATTTTATGTTTGTACAAAATCTGTACGATTTGTAGCATATGTTGGCGCTAATAGGTGATAGATTCAATTGGGCTGCAAATAATATTTTGTAGAATATTTGGGTGCATGCACCATTTGGTATGATTTCTATGCAATCATTGTATTAGTGACGTACAATGCTTGCATCACCTTCATCAACAACAATAATGAATTTGCTTTTTTTAAACAATAAAAATAATTTTTTTTTCTAAAAATATCCTTTTGCCCTTAGTAATGAGTTGCACTTGCACAACAAAGGGGCCAACATTCCAGTTGACAACATGTGGGCCATTTCATCTGATGATATGATGGGGAATTTGGGTTCCCAATCATCTAATAATGAGAGAAAGAGCATGAGCTTTGGGGAAGGGGTAGTCCACACATCTCATCCTAAGGGGTCTAAGAGGAAAGAAAGCCATAACAAAGGATCAAGGCAAAAGAGACAAAATACTAGTGCAAATCATCCTTCCACTAGCACTTAATCTCTTCAAGAGAGTACTATGAATTGGGTATCTACAATAGAGAGTCAATCATTGAGGAAAAGTGAAGGCCAAAATGTGAATGAATCCTTGAAATTGATCATACAAGATAATAGAAGCAGAAGAGCAGCCCAAGAAATAAGATTGGCACCAAAAGTTGATCCGGTTGTGCAAGGGTAAATTGTAGATGATACAATTGTAATGAATGAGGATACTGCCATTATGGATGAAGATATAAACTAAAGGAACAAGTCTCCTTCCCAAGAATATCAAGGACTCAAAGAATTAGAAGAGAGGGAAGAGAAATCAACTATCCCTGCATGGCTACAAGATAAAATGACTAAAGAGGTGATAACAGTGGAAAAGGATCCTGTAGATGATTTAGAGAGTTTCTTGGAGAGAATTGTCAAAACAACTGAGAAAAAGAAAGCTACTAAATTCTCTAAGATCGCAAGGGATGAGTTCACTCTTGATGAATATGACGTTGAAATTATTGATTCAGGGCCTACTACATTCTGACAAGAGATTGAAGAATTGAATGATTCTACAAAGGCAGTCCAAGATAGACTAAAGATTGTACAGGGGGATAAGAGGCGATTAGAAAAGGAATTAGATGTCCTAAGGGGTTGCGTTCAACAACTCACAAAGCCAGTGTGACAGGTCGATGCTTCATTCATCC
Organism: Cryptomeria japonica; assembly: GCF_030272615.1. Taxonomy (NCBI): domain Eukaryota; kingdom Viridiplantae; phylum Streptophyta; class Pinopsida; order Cupressales; family Cupressaceae; genus Cryptomeria; species Cryptomeria japonica. Next base: position 183,459,934 of record NC_081411.1, on the reverse strand, counting down.
CTCTAGCGATGCTTCCATCATAATCAATCCAAGATTTGTAAGGAATGAGGATGACAATCCAGGTTGTGAAGAGATGGATAGATAATGCTTTTGCTAAGGCAAAATAATTTGTTGGCAAATTGTTGCACTTTTATGAGAGTCATTTCTATCTAAGACAAGATCTAAATTCTACTCACCTCATATGATGAATTCAACAGTGTCAAGGAGCTAATCATTCTATGACTACAACACAAGGGCTTACTAGCTAGGCAATATTATATCACGTGCATTCATATTGGGGGGTCTAATATCCCAAAATTGAGGGTAGAATATATTGCCTATCAGTGAAAATAGGGGGTTTCTTAATTTGGGCTATAAAAAAATATTATATTTGGTGAAAATATGGAGGGCTTTTAATTCAAGGTGTGTATTGGGAGGGGGTGACAAACAAATAGTTTAGGGGAATATGTTTAGAAAATAGGGGGATTCTTTAGTATGCCATGAACACACGTGATATAACCGTGATATAACCCAGGTTCACTAAGTGAAGCTCTCGTGGAATACAAGTACTGATGTACATCCCTAAACAAAACTTAGTGCATGGTGGAGTGATGGAAGTTTGCTAGGCATGTGATTTTAATAGATGGTATTGCATACTCTAAATGAGGAAGGATATGTTTGAGGAAATCAATAGAGATTGTGCACGAGTTGAGGAGATGATCAATGTTATACATGATAGAGTCCTCATCACAACATAAGTAATACTCGAAGGAATGAAAGAAGATGAAGATGTGACTATTGATAAGTTGATGGAAAGAGTAAGGTGCATCTTCTTTAGGCCTACAAAAGCAATTTTAGAGGAACATCTAGATGACATTCAGTCACTCATGGCACTTGTGAGCAACATTCAAGACTTGGGACTTGATTGAGAGAAATTATTTGCTTCATCCTTGGCCAATTTAGCACCCATAGAGAACAAATTGGAGATCATGCCAAGTGTACCAATGGAAGAGCTCGACATCATTATGTCCAAATTCATTGATTTTTCTAGTAGAGAAAGGGATAAGGGAACTAACTTCTAGATGATGGTTTGTTAGGATCCTAGGTGGCATTGAATTTTATTATTAGTGGATCCATCCTCGTAGTTTGTGCCAAGAAAGTTGTTCCCTTCTCATTGGTCGATATTTCATAAAGTTGCTAATTAGGTATTGGTTGTAATAAACCTTAGTTAGGGTTTGAGTGGCTTAAACTTGGCCATTGATTTTAAATCGATCATGGCCCTTCATTTGTATTTTGAGCTATATAGCTTGGCTCATCTCATTTGTATTTCATAAGAGATTTTGGAAAATTGTTGCTACAGTGTTGCTAAATTGATATAAGACATTGAAGCTTGGTGATTTTATATGCTATCTTGAAGAATTTGCATGGTTTTCCATCTCAAATCAGTATAAATGTGCTTCAGTACTTTAACTTAATGGAAGTTATTGTGGATGATTCATTGTGAAACTCATAAGTTCATACCATTTATAATTTATTGGTTATAAGTTGTTGTGCATGGTTGGCCTGAACTCTTAAAATAAGCTTAACTTGGATCGCTATTCACTCATCGATATGCATACTTTTGATGGTGTTGATGATTGTTAATAGTGATTTGAATATCATTTGCTTTCCTTAGAAGTTCACACAAGCTTTGCCTAGTTGTTCATTACATGGCAAAACAAAGCATGGTCGAGTTTCACTAAGTCATTCATTATCCCTTGCATTCTAGGATTAAATTAGGAATTCTCAAACCTTATTCCCTTTTTACCTTTTTTTTTTCGTAAGTCATTAGTAGTAGTAAGCAAAGCACCTCATTAAAAATCATTCGAAAGTTCAAATTAGACTCATAGGGTGTTTTCCTTGACTTGAAGTGATCATCTCCATTACGTAAGCCCCCTTGGATTACTAGCAATCACTTCAACCATTGAGTCTATCTACATGTCAAGACGTGATAGTATAAACCTTGGAATCATCGTAAGTGATCACTCATCTCAGCATTTGGGAAGATTTTGTTTAAGAGAGGATAGAATATTCAATACTTTATTCTGTGTTCGAGGTGCCACAAAACACACAACAAGAGAACTTTAAAACCATGTTGTTAAGGAGCTACATGATGTAATGAAATGTAGCCCGCTATCACAAGTTGACATAACCTTGCAAATGCTAAGCCATGAGGCACATACATAGGTGTTAATGGGACAATTATAACTTGGGAATGGTACAACACTCCATGAATTGACAGGTATAAATTTTCCAATGCAGACTCAAAGTTGCAACGTGAATGCAACCAAATAACACAAGCATTAATTTACATAAACTGAAAAACACATGTTAATGAAAGAAAATGGCTACTAAGACAATGTTGTTCAAGGGGATTATGTTGTAAACTTAAGCAAATAAGATAGAGGAATTAGTCAAAATGTTAAAATAGAAGAATACATCAACTACTTATGCAAAGAAACAAAGCACAAAAGTACTAGGATAAGGAAAACCCTTATGAACCATAAAGAGTAAAATCGTATGGATATCATAAGAAAAGGAAGGAACATTCCAACACAAATCATTCTCTTAAATAATGGTTGAGAATTTGGAGTCTTGCAGGATATGATATATGAATTCTATTATTTTGATTTGTGAATCTAGGCCCAACACTAAAACTTCCACTAGGGCTTGAAGAGGAAGAGCCTTCTTGTATGATTGTCATTGCTTCTTTTGTCTTTTTAAGTTCTTTTTTTTGTTCAAATGTCGCCAATCGAAATTTTCCCTAGAACACAATCATCAATAGGTGCGTATTTGTTTATAGTAACATTTCAATTTGATATTTGTACAAGGTTATTCTAATTGATTAAAATTTGTCCCACTAATTTTCACATTGCGAAATTTGTCATTGTAAAATCTGTAAGTCAACTCCCCTTCTTAGCCCTTGGATAGTATGTTTCTAACAAGGGTACTTTCTAATTGGTGTTGGCATTTGCATAATGTTAAAAAATGAAAGTACGCTGCAATAACAAATAAATAAAAAATTAAATATTTAGGATCTCTAGATAAAACAAAATAAAAATAAGAAAAAATAGTTAGGGTTTGCTTATAAAAAATAGAAAAAGATATATGTTATAGAATAAGAAAACAAGAGGAACTCTTTTTTCTCTTTCTTTCCTTTTTCCATGAATCTAGAATGTTGAAGAAAAACAAATGTAGAAAGACATACCAAATAAATAAAAAACAAACACAAAAAAATTATAATAAGTAATTACCTCTCTAAATTAGCTCTAAATTGATGGTGGGCTATCCAAAATTAATGATGGGCTCTTCCAAATGCATTTTAGACTCCACTGAATGCACTCAACATTGTTACAAACTTGTGTAAGCTTCATAAAATTATGGTTTTTTACCATGTTTGCTATTTTTTTTACTACTTAATTGTATTTTCATCTTTAATGCTATCTTTCTTCTTTTTTGAGCATGCAATTGAACTTAATGACATTTTGAAGTGTTAAAGGTCATTTTGAGTGTCTTTTGTTTATTTTATTATTTCTTTTGTTCTTTTTTTCTAGTTTCTTGTTGCATTGACACAACCAAGTCTTTCTAATAGATCTTAATGAGCCCGATGAGTCTAACTAAGCTTTTTATAGACCCAATTACAAGTTTTTGAGTCCCAATTCGACCTCGTCTCATGACTCGTTGATTCTAGTGAGTTTTTGGCAAGTCCTATATCTCAAAAGTCAACCTCAAATGATCCCTTGTAAGTTAAATTCTTTGTTTGAACCATAAAAATTAACATTAAAATACAAAGCATATTGATATTATGGTGCAAGAGCACTTGATGGACTTTATGCCTCCATGAGGCCATCTTGTAAATATTTGTTTTAATTTGGGTTTAGGTCATTTCATAAGGTCATTTAGACCATGCTATACATGTTTGAGTCGGTCAATAGTTCATTAGATGGCTTCAAGTTCATTTTGTTAAAAATTGCAAATTCTTGCAAAGTTGTCATGTTGTCAAAGTGCAATAATGCAAAATGAAAATGTGAAGTGTCAAGGTCCTATAGAAGTTTATTGGGTGGTTAGAAATGGTTGGAACAAGTTTAAAAAGGCATATATAACTTGAATCCATCGTTGAAAAGGAGTTCTTTTGATTTTGGAGGACGCTTGGAGCTATAAAGCATGTAAATTTCTGCATTTTATGGTGTTCCTTTAATTTTACCTAGCAGAATGGTCTAAAAATTGATGAAATGGTTCTTTTATGCATGTGCTTTCACATTCCAAAGTTGTGAACCAAAAGGTTGAGGTTTTCTATGCATATCTCAATGCCCTAGTTGATTTTTCCTCATGTTTTAATCAAAGAATGATGCATAGATGGTAGGTTTTGATAGAAAGCTCTTGGTGAATGATTTGTGAGAGTTGGAGTAGCATGTGCAAACCCTATGTGGGGTGTTTCAACCTCTGGAACATGTGTTTATGGCCAGGAGAGCGTAGAACTAACAAACCCGCATTGTATGCAAGCCTAGATAGGCCAAAAGGTAAGATTTTGGAGCTAGGTGGAATTGTGAGTGTGTCCATTGATAAAAAATATTGATTTGGTCTATTTGAGACCTGTGGAGACTTTTGCAATTAGTTTTGGTGTTTGGATTGAAGGATTTCAGGGTTGCTTTGTAAAAGTGGCCTAATTAGGCCTAGGAAACAAAGGACATCAAATTTCTGAGGCTTGTGTTTCAAAACAACCCTACCTTAATTTTTGATATGTTTTAAAGAAGCCAAATGGGTACTCAGATATGTTTTTAGAGTCAGGATATCAAGTCTTATTTAAAAGTTGTGAAGGATAGTTCCTATTTGAAGGGCTACTAGAGTCTAGGCCTAATGGTGTGGATAGCATAATAGTTGGGATAACCAGAAGATTTTGGAGGCTATTGCTGGTCTATTCATGTTATATTTACTTGCTCTAGGACGTTTCTAATGTCAGTTCAAAAGTTGTGAAGCCTTGAACCAAAGTTGGTGTCTGTAGCCCTTTTGAAGCATAGGGCCATTGTGGAAGAGGACTTGGGTCTGTCAAGGTTCAGCATGATGTGTGCTTTGTGAGTGTTATTGAAAGGTGGAGTTCATATGTTGCAAAGGTTTCCAAAGACCATCAAGTGTCCATCAATGTTATTAATCCTTTTGCCATTGTAGAGTCAATCAAATCCTCTAGGTGATTGTCCCAAGACTATCAAAGGGCAGTTTGTGTGTTCAAGTTGTTGAATTGGGTTTTTGTCCCCTCAGCTCTACATCATATTAGTTGTGAGCAGCTCAAACCTAAATTAAGAAGAAAAAAGGAAAAATTACCTTTTTAAAAATGCAAATTGTGCCTCTTAGTGGACATACATACAAGGGTATTATGAAAATGATTTGATATACTTGCATTTCCACTATTGTTCACCAAACATTGGAAAACAATTTGAAAATGAATAGTTTTGTCCTGTTATAGTGTAGAAATACTATTAGGTTTATATGATCTTATGCTTGAATTTGCATCAACACACTTTCCTTAGTGGAAGATAAAAGCAAACTCATATTTGTTTGCAAAATATCATTCCAACTAGAGGGATATAGAAAGTCTATTTACCTTGTCATAAGATCTTTTATATTTTCTGATTGGGTTTATTTCCTCGACTATTGAAATTATAAGCAATTTAATTATATGCATAAGGTACAACATTGAAAAATTTAACATGTCTATTTAATGACCATTCTCTATTTTTCTTCATGGTAGGGCAAGGAGGACAAATATAAATTTGTTACCAAAAGCGGAGATGACACATTATTGAGTATTTTTTGTACTCTTTGGAGTCAATTTGTCATATGCTATTTAATTACATGTGATGGTTTCAATAAGCAACCTCATATGGGGGTAAAAAGGGCATCTTGTATATAATTCTACATAATACATGTTCTATATTATTTTATGCAGATTATATAATAAAAAAGAAGCAAAAGGTTCCTGAATTCGTAAAAATATAGAACATGTAAGTTATCATGCTTTCATATCTATCATCTGAATCTTTAATGATATTTGTTCACCTCATTAAAGGAGTTGGTGCATTGGCTTGTAGTACAAATCTACATGGATGTCTTTTTCCCGTTTCAAGAATAACAATCAAGAGTACATATTTTTTACTATGGCTATCTAACATTTATCATTTGACATTGATGAGCACAACTAACTAATTAGTTCTAGTAAAAAGTATCCATCTTCACCACTTCTATAAGAAAAAAAAATGTTGGATTTAGCCTTTTGGATTGTATGGTGTTGATAGAGATGAGCAAAAATAAAATGTCACATACCTTGATTAATGCAAGATTAAAAAGGACTTCATTGTGGAAACGATTGGTCTTATAACCAAGTGCCATGTATGAGTGGCACATTTCTCAAAACCTCAACTATCTAAGGTCTATGTTGAAGATGATATGTCAATATGAAATAGAATCTTTGAATTGCTTCAGGTACAATCAAGTTCTTCCCACTTTCATTACTATCATTGAAATACAAAGGTTAACCTTTGGACTACAAGTGAGAATTGAACAACCTTTTAAATTGCTTTAGATGTGCATTAGAAGATAATGCTATTTGAGTGATTACTTCCTTTGTTGAAAAACACAATAGTTCACAAAACTCACGAGTTACAAAAAACTCAACCCTAATTTTTGTAAAAACTTATCGATTAGTTTGTGAAACATTGTGATGTCAATAGAACTTTTTTAGTAGTGGTGAAAGTTTCTGTATGAGTTTGGAAAGAGTTTCTAGGTCGAACTTCATCAAATGGATTTTTATATCACATACTACCATCCACACCAATTACGCTAAACCAATTGAGCTACAACCCTTTATTTCTTAGTATTCAATTTATCTAGTTTTTCTAAAACATTTGTTGTTGTTGTTGTTGAGGTTGTGTTTGATTTTTTATTTTTTCTCATCTTGTTAGGGTTATTTTTCATTTTTTTGAAAAGAAGATGCTATTTACATGTAGAAGTGGTTGCAATTCTAGGGACCCTGCTTGGAAACATGTGAAGCTGGTTTAATGTATGGCTAGGTAATCTAGATAATGTCAAATATTATTTTGCATTGATCTATTGTCACAGTGCAGTCATGTACAAAGCAATAAAATAGGTTTAGAATGAGGTGAATACCTTTGTTTGCACCTTATGCTAAGAAGAAAGTAGTAAATAGATTATGGCATAAGCATTGACAACTATTAATGGTAATGTTGTAGATTTAAATAGAGATGTAGGGGCCTCTACTATTAGGCTATAAATATGAGGATCAAATATTGTGGCTATTGTAGTTCTAGTTTTTTTCTCATAATAGTCTTGGTATACAATATTCATTGGAAAGTATTGCATGCAATACAAAATTACAATATGATGGCAAGTTGGCATGTGCAATTTTGTTACTACCACAACATTCCATTTAATGTTGCGAGGAGTCCTCATTGAGAGTAATGCATCAACACATTAACTATAGTAGGTAAAGGGTAAATAATATTAAGAAATTTATTTGGGTGAAAAAAATAGTGGAAGATGCAATTAATGTCAAATAATACATCTTTGAATACACATAGGTCTTGAATCTCATAAGGGATCTCATTAATGGCAAGGAGTGTGTTAAGAAGTCACACAGTTTGTGACAAATTTCATCACATTGGAGAATATCAGAGCTACATTGTTACGTTGGAATTGATTGCCATTGATGTCAAAGGCATAAGAGGGATTGTTGCAATATTTACATTGATGTCAAAGGCATATGGATGAGCTCATCATGTTCTCCAAGGTAAAAGTTGTATTATATTGATTCACCCCCTTTCCCTCTCAATATAATTGTGTGCTCATCATGTTCAAATGTAAGTGCATGTTTGTGAGCAAAAGGTGGTTGTAGACTCTTTATTATAGAAAGATTGAAGTAGAGAGGGTCATGAAAACCATTTTTATGATACATTTCTCAAGCATGTGGAGATCATCATGATAAGTTTTTCATAGAAAAATGTTTAATTTTTTAAAAGAAGAAATGGATGTGGGAGAAAAATATTTAAAGGAAGTGCATATTGAAGATGAAGGGGAAGTGTATCTTGAGGAAAAACTCCATTTCATGCCTATAGAGAGATCAAGGAACTTATCAAAACAAATAAAAACCATGAGCAACAACTTCAAGAGGACAATGAATCTAATGTGGAGTTAGTGTGAAGCTTTCAAAGATTCAAAAAGGTGATCGTTAATGTCAAATTTCAAATTGAAGAAGGGGAAAGGATTTAAGAAGAGACAAGGAAACCAATTGAAAGTAAATGATGAATATTATGAAAAGTTAGAGTCTAAGATTGTTTCTTTGAGAAAAGAACCAGAAAAGACATCCTCCAAGTTGAACAAGAGCCTCAAGTTTGATAAGAGTACCAAGATTTTAGATGATATATTATGTGAAAAGTGGTCACCTTTCAATGAGACAAGACTTGGTTATAAACACAATCAAATGGCCAATAATGAAGACTCTAATAATGCACCAAAGAATTCAAATAAAGAACCAAAGAGGTATGTTGAAGCCCTAAAAAGTCCTATCAAAAGTGAAAGTAGCAAGAAGAAGAATTAGAATCCAAAAAAGATCAATAATCCTCCAAAAGTTAACAAGAACAAGTTCAAAAAGTCCTTCCCAACAAGACAAGAACATATGATGAGGTTCCAAAGTATCTTTTATGGTTATTGTTATTCATGCAATCACTTTGGTCATAGAGAAAATGATTATAGGGCTTGTACAAGACATTTTGGTCAGAACAAATATAGAAGTCCTTATGGGTTTTTGAGAATGAACTACAATTCTTTTGTTTCATTGGTAGATTATAATGTCATATGCTACACATGCAACAACTATGGGCATAAAACAAGATTTTGTAGAACTTGTCTTATAGAATTGTTATCCTCAATTTTCAGTAAGTTAAGAATTATGGATAACCCTCCCACAATTTTTTGCCCATTTTATGGCCTGAAACCTCTGAGGCAATATTTGATGCACAATTAGTCATTTTGGTTGTTTACTTGAAAATCATCTTTGTTTTCTTTAGAGTCGCTTGTTTACATATATGTTTCATTTTTGAAATTAGTATTTTTCTTGATTTTTTGTAATTTTGGGTCAAAAACTTGAAATTACACATTTTGGGTCTTTTGTTGTAATTCAGGTTTTAAAACTGAAATAACAAGTCTTTAAGTTGTTTTGCAAAAGGTTACACTTCAGAGTTTGAAACATGAAGTGCACGTATTAATGCCACATGTATTGGTCATTAATGATTTTCTAGTTAGGTTTTTGTTTTTTGTTTGAACTCTTTTTATACATTTTTTATGTCATTCTTGGTCATTTTGTTTTCATTATATCCTTTTAAGCCTCTTCTCATGCATCCATCACCTTCATGCTTGCAGATTTGAGCGAATTTGTGACAATTGTTTTTGCAGGTATTTTTTTTTTTCTCTTTTCTCTATTTCCTTTTCTACGTGTTTACATTTATATCTAAATGGATGTGACTCGAGCCTGTAAACCCGAACCACACTCATTTCATGTAGGGTATGGTTCGAGTTTGCAGGCTCGAATCTCTTTTTTTTTCAAACTATATTGAAGCCATTGTGTTGGGTGGGGTTTGCACCCCAACTAACATGTATTATGTGTTGGTCCGGGTGTAAACCCTGCCCAACACAAAAGGTTGTTGCCTATATCGAAGCCCTTGTGTTGGCAAGATTTACATTTCGACCAACATGAAACTCGTGTTGGCTGGAGTATAGATCCCACCAAGTACAAGTTTTTATTTCATGATTGTTGGTTGGGGTTTAAAATCCTATCCAACAAAAAGTTTCACTACTGAAACTTTGTGAAATACCCAATCTCAAGTGTTGAAACTCAATCAACATGAATAAAGTGTCAGTCAAGTTTCAAACCCTAACCAACATGTGAAGACAACAAGTTTCACCCAAGTTGTTCACTGGGTTTTGAAACTTGATTAACACCAAGACATTAAATTTGTTCATCTCGTTTGAAAACCCAATGAACACGTTTTTATATTTAGGCTGGCCCAAGTTGGTCACCAGGTTTTAAAACCCAATGAGCATATTTTGTTGATTTACAAGTTTTTGCCCACATGTAAATCTAGTTTAAAATCCAATTGGCATGTTAAAACTCCTCAAGTGCGAATTGGGTCTTTGAAACACAATTTACACCATTTTATTGTTTTTCCATACAAGCAAATCAAGTTTTGAAACCCGATTAACAAGTTTAGCCCTACTTTGATGTAAATCGGGTTTTGAAACCCAATTTACAAGTTTAATCAAACAATGATTTTTTCTAACTGGGAAGATTTTGTTAGACGGTTTTTACAGCTCCAAATTTCAAAGCCATCTCTAGGAAAAAGTATGAAGTTCAAATACCAAAAATATTTGAACATGTTTCCAGAGAGCTAGGTTTCTTTGAATGTTAAAGACATCAAAGATGCCAAAATTGGGCATGTGGACATGTATGAGTTCTTGGAACTGATGAGAGACAACCACAAAGATTCAACATGCTCGCACTTGTTAACAGTGGCCTCCACCTAGTTGCATCATTCCCAGTTGTAGCTCATGATCCGAAGTTTATTCTGGCATAGACAACTCATGTTGACAAAGAAAAAGGGAGTGTGAAAGATTCAAGTGGGAAAGTGATCATCAGGCTAACTGTTGAATTCTTTGACAAGATCTTAAGGTGTTCAGATGTTGAGGAATATGTAGACAATTCCTTTGAGTCATCTTAAGAGTATTGTGATAAGAATATAGACAAATGTAAGAAGAGCATACTTGCACTAACTTACTGAAGGCATCTAGACCAACAATCACTAGGTGGGCTAAGTTCTTCTATAGGAGCGACTTCAAAGAAGAGATAGGAGACATGATAACTCTCCTAAGCAAGGTCAAAGGTTTGCCTATTTCAAATGTCTTCTAGGAATAGATGTATCAGTTCATTTAAATAATCGGAAAGGGTGGGGATATGATCTATTGGGGAGTGTTGATCAATGACTCAATCTGTGAACAACTATCCCAGGTGACCACTAAATTAAAGTGTCACATGACATTATATGATATATGTTGCAACATCCATGAGACACTTCCCAAGTCTCACTTCAGAGGGAGACATAAATGTTGTCCATGTTCATAAATATTACCCTTAGTTGACCTTCAAGTAGAGCTTGGATCACTTCAAAAGATTCAACGATGCTTTATTCGATGCACTCGTGTGCTCACTTGATCAAGGCTTGGAGAAGAGAAGAGTGTCAAAAGATGTATGGAACACTGTGAACAAATATGGGTGTATTTTCCTTCAATTTCCCACATTTTCATACATCAAGATTGGTTGTTATGAAGGAGACCCCTTTATATTGCCAAGGTTCCCTAGTGACAAGATTATCATCATGGAGTTGAGTCAGCAAATCATAATTGTTCATGGTCAACAATCTGAGGCACGTAAAGTCAACTTCAAATTCTCTCTCTCAATTGGTTGTTACTCAATGTCTACATCATATAAAGCCAAGAAAATGGAGAATGAGATGCAATGTGTCACTATAAAAAGGTTCAAGATGATAGAAGATTTTGGCTATCATGGCATGAAGGACGAACTCGAAAAGAGCTATACTCATGTACATAGGATTGAGGATATCTGGGCTGAATGCAGAACAAATGAAGATGTGAGGAGATAAGACTACAATTGACTCACATTTAAGTAGATTGAGAATCTTGATCTGGCAGATATTCTTGACACAATGGAGGATGAAGATGATGTTGTTGATCGTAAATATGTGCAAAATAAGATTGTTGAGACCCCTCTTCTAAAGATCCAATTGTCTCAAATGGAATCAACCTCCACCAGGGAAATATTTTAGTGTATTCTTGCCAATACCAGCATTTGGTTACAAAAGAAAGGGATTAGATTGAAGCCTTTCAAGACAAGATCAAAGGAGGACACTGCGGAACCTTCAAGGAAAAAGTCTGAGTTAAGTGTAGACACACAAATTTATCCATACCTGACCACACTTGACCTTATCCCATTCTAGTTAATCAAATAAATAATAATTATTTATTTGATTGGTCCTTTATCTTTACCCCTCACCCTTAATTAAATAAATTTACATTTAGTAAATTAAGTTTAACCTTCATCTTTATCCCTCACCATTGATTAAATCAATTTAGATTTATTTAATTATGTTGATGTTTGTAGCTAGGTCAGATTCCTTCTAAGGCTGACCTAGCAAAATGCCTAATTGACCTATCGGCCTTAGTCATTTAAAGAGCAAGATTAGTATAAAAATATAATTAAGTTTGAGAGGGCCGACTTATGTAGAGACACAATGTTTGAGGGTCGACCCTTGGTGATTAGGTGCCTCCTCCATATATATATATATATTCAAGGTGTGAATTCATTCTTCGAACAATCAAATCAACGAATTCAAGAAGAAAGTAAAATATTCATGTGTGGACTGAGTATTAGCGGAGTAGTGCGAATTCATTAGCAGAGTAGATCGAAGGCAAAGCAGATCATACACATGTGAGAAGAAGAAGATCGCATATTACCTGAAGTGCAGATCGAACGCATATCATGGGAAGATTGATCAGTGATTACATTGCAGAGTTATTTGAGGAGAAGTCCTAATCAATTGCCTTGTACATTCAACTTCTTACAGCAGTCAGAGATCATGCTTATTGCAGAGTAGATTGACATTGTATTTGACTTCATCATTGGGTCATATTGTAACTGAATTGATTCAATATATAAGAGACATTATTGTTGGGTTTTTCTCCCTCAAGTAGGAGGGTTTTCACAGTGTATCTTGGTGTGTCCAGTGTTCATATTGTTAATTTGTTTAATTTCTATTAATCTGATCATAAAAACCAAAAATTAAGCCCAACCTTATCCTACAAATCCTCCAACTAAATCAATTAATTAATACCTACTTAATTACGTGATTAAATCTCATTACCATTTTCCTTATATTTTATTACACCTCATCCTCAATCTTTGCCCACTCAATCCTAGCCCTTGAATCCATCTACATGGATCAAGATTTAAACTTGTCTTCAAGTGACAAGTGTCCCTACCCTCCTCTTTCTCACATGTGTGAGCATGAAAAGTCACCTCATAGCCTCCCTACCTCTTACATGTCATAGACATGTCATTTTCATGAGACCTCTTCCTTTACATGTGACTTTTACAAGTCAACTTACCTCTTACACATGTCATAGACATGTCCCTTTCATGACCTTCCCCATGTGTGAGCACACTTACCCTTGCGCTTCATTGCTTCTTGTGACACTTGTCACAAGGCTAAGCCTCCAAATCTTGGATCACATTCCCATTTAATCCCAACCATCCATTTATCTTTTAATCTTGGCATGAAAAATCTATAAATTGAGGCCTCTTCTCTCATTTTAATCATCTCTTCATATGCTATCATCATACTGTCTATTTCATCACTCAATCATCATTATCACATAGTCATGCTGCTGGATCAATGTGCAATCACATCTCCAACCAATCATCAACATATCAAAATACTTATCATTTTGAGGTTTGCATGTGTTTATTTGAATAGGCCAAGTTTATGTGCATATTCCGTTTATTACATTTGCATCCATTCATTTTGGTGAACCCACCGTGAATTGATACTACTAACATATGTGTTTTTGAGTTTTTGTGAATTTAATCTTCTAGGTTAAAGAGGCTTTTCTAAAGGGGTCTTGGAGGTTGATTTTTACAAGTAGCCCCGAAACATAAAAATAACCTCACGGTTGTGTCCGGTGTGACCAAGAGAGGATTTTTGATATATAATTTCCTATATTTTAGTTACAATCAAATTTTGTAGGTTTTCTAATATATACAATGAGTATACTCTCAAATTTAAAACAAAACAAAAAATATATACACAATTTTTATTATTGCAGGCATAATATTTTCATTTGACAGTGAATACATCATTTTCTATATATATCTCATTTGAATTTGTATTTGATCTATTATTTGCTTATACCTTTTGTATATGGGATTTTTTGTTGTTTGTGTGTATTGCAATTTTATTTTTTTATATATATATATATATGCCTGCGAGATGTGTGCACACCCACATGACATCTTAACACTGTCTGGGAGGGTTTCAAGCCCAGGGGTTGTGTATACAGTCTGGGGACTGTATATATAGCCACGAGGCTAAAAACAAAAGCCAATTTTTTTTACTTGATATAAAAAAATGACTAAGTAAAGAAATAAAACAAAAGTCATTTTAAATTCTATGTATCTAGCATTTTGTGGCGTATTGTGTATACTTTATTTTTAGATTGTATCTATGCATTTTGCTTGCAGTGTTAAAATATAATGGTGCGCACCCACGTGATGTATACATCATAAACCACTATTCACCATGCTATGTTTTAAATGAAAGCATACATATAAACAGTCGCAGTTTTTGTCTTTTTTGTTTTGGAGAACCAATTTGAAACACAAAAGAATTGGATGTATAAACTTTAATGTGCTTTTTCTAAAGTCTATAAGATTAATTGCTAAGGAAAAGTAAAAAGCTTTTAATTATATTTTCAAAAATAAAAATATTTTCTTTTCTCTTCTTAATTTTTGTTTGGATCTGCTAATTATGCAGCATCTAGCACCAGCCTTTGGTCACATGAGTGATCAAGTGCCAGTACTCAAGGGCTTAACTTAGGTTCTTTCTTTTATGTGATTTTTTAAAAAACTAGCTATTTTATTAAATTGGGTGTAACTTTTTGCTCACAGGTCATATTTTCAATTTTCAAAATGCTTTGGGAAGCCGACTTCACCCTCTTTACCATGCATTAAACCACTTTTTCAAATTTGTCTTTAGAAATCAAGTGGATGCATTCAAAGTCAACTTTTCCTTTGAAACTTCAAATGCACATATCTTGGTCATATAAAATCATTTTTCAACAAATATTTTTTTTGAGATTTATAAGAAATTCATAAGGAATCCATTTTTGCAATTAATTTTTGCTTTATAAAATCTACTAACGTGTTTTCCTCATATTTTTAAATTTGAGCTTAAAATGAACCCCTCACATTTGGATTTGGATCTAAAATGAACAAGTGTACTCTAAACTCAAGAACCACTTACATATGCTCTCCTCTCGTGTCCTAGTGGCGAAATTGAGTGCACCATAAATAAGTGGTCTTGTTTCTTTTTTTAGGAGGCTTGCTTGGGGATTTCATCATCTCAAGGGATGACCCCAACTCTCGTGTTTCAGTGGAGTATAAAGAGCCAGGGGTGAATCTAAAGACACCATTCTTGAAAGTAGAATCTTGTCAATCTTGGCTAAGCCCCAAAGAACTTTATACCTCTAGGAAGTGAAGGTGGGGATTGTGTAACCATTTCCTCCTAGGTGTTTGGCATTATTCTCTTTCATCCACGGATTTGGGTGTCATGTACCTTGCATATATAGAGGACATCCCCTAGTTGAGCTTGTGAAGCCTAGTTAAGATTTTTAGCCATCATTCTTTGTGGTGCCTTATGCATACAATAATTGATTATCCCACTTATGTAGGCTTGTTGGTGTGTCTTATGTGTTTGAATGTTTAGATCACCCTCCCCATTTAAAACCAAAAGGGGACACATCATCCAAATAAAGCCATAGGATTTTTCTCTTTTGCATCATTTCTTTGTGTGTTTTCATATTAAACCAAAAAATATAAAACTAAAAAATTAAAAAAAAATCATTTAATTTATCTAAAAATCCAAAAAACTCATAAAACTCAAAAGTCCAAAATAAATCAAAACAACCTCATAAAAATCAAAGCATTTAAAAAATCAACAAATATTTGTTTAAGTCTAATTGTCCTCCAAATCAAGCTTTCCACATCATCTTTAAGTCAAATCTTTCATCTATCAACCTCCTCCTAATCATTCCTCTCCATCTTAATCACTGCATTCCTAATCATCCCACTTATCATCTCCTAATCATCATAATCATTCTTCCAATCGTAATCATTCCTAAACCATCCCTAATCCATCCATAAATCTTCCATTTAGGAACCTAATCCTCATATATTTTTGTAATCCAATCAAGGTATTGATTCTTATCCTAATCATCCTCCATAATCCCATCATTCATCTCTTTCTAATTGTAATGTCATAAATTGCATACCATGCAATTCCATGTCATATAAGCATGTTCGCTCCAAGTCAATGGAGATCATGCATCGTCATATTTGTCCTTTTGTCCACATGGATCCCCTGTCAGCTTGAAACTTGTCTTTTATCGACCATGTCGACCAATTGACCATGGGACTCTAGTGCGCTGTAGAGACGTCCATGTGCCGCACTAGTGTCCTGCTAATTTCTTAGTCCATAGGTGGTCGTTTGAGCATTACACTTGTGTAGAACACAAGATGCCACTGAGAGGGGGGTGAATAAGTGGTTTCCAATCTTAACCCTTTTAATCCTAAATATGAATACCAGTTAACATATCAAAGACCAAGAAGACATACCACTGAGATAAGGGAAGATAACATTATGCAAGTATAGACAAGGATACATCACACAAGACCGGATATGCGAGAAAAACCCAATATGGGAAAAACCTCGGTGAGAAATGTTGCTGGAGTCTATTGCTCCAATCCAGCTTCACAATAAAAATGAATACAAAGTTTAGGGCACCAACCCAAGGAGCACCAACCTCTGATTTTAGGGCACCAACCCAAGGAGCACCAGCCCCTGATTTAGGGCACCAACCCAAGGAGCACCAACCCCTACATCGAGAACCAACTCAGTGATTACAATGACTGTTAACAATACAATACTAATGATGCCCTCCTAAATGGCACGATTGTTAGTTCAAGATCAAACAACACAAAACACACAAGATGTTAGAGTTAATCAATCAAAAACTAAAACATGAAGGCATTCCAAAGGAGACACTAAAAACATGCTAATGAATCTAACTAAAGAAGTAAGACAATGAGATATCTCCAACTATCTCTTAACATGATATTAGCTCCTTTCTCCCTTGTTCCTCTCCTCTCCAAGTTCCAAAATAGTGTAGCTCTCAGCAGCTTTTTGCACTATGGATGCTTATGGAGGATTGAGATTGTAGAATAGCTCTAAACATGAAATAAAAAGCTATTTTAATGCTAAAATGATGTATTTTAACCAAAAAGACAAGATTTAGTTAATGCTATGCTAAATGCTCTCTAAAATGGCTATAGTCTAAATGCATACAAGTTTTCAGGATCTGGATTATGAAGGAATGGGCTCTATTTATAGGAAAAATGGAGCAATGGATGGCCAGGATTGAAAGGTTTAATCAAGGGTCAAGCTTGAAAGTTGGGGATCCATGTGCACAATTTGCACCAATAAAATGGTGACAAGTGTCAACACAGGATTGGGTTGAGAGAAGAGGTTGGAGGCATTAAAGGCCTGAGAAGACCTCATGGTTATCTAAAGGCTAAGGGTCAAGCCTAAGTTAGGATTACCCACTGGATTAGGAGTTAATCCAAGGATAAACCTTTGTGCAAATGATTAAGAGATAATCATGGTCAAAGCATTAATGACCTGATGAGACCCTTGGGTTGGGTAGAGGTTGAGTCAAAACAAATGTTTTAACCATGTGGGAGGGTTTGAGTTAACCATTAATGGTTATTGGAGACTTTGGGGATTAAGTGGTTGAAAGTTGGAAGCCTTTAATGGTTTTCAAAGACTTTGGGGTTTTTGGTGGTTGAAGGTTGAAAACCTTCAATGGTTATCCAAGACTTTGGGCCATTTGAGAAGTGACTCCATTTTGCTTAGGAATGTGACAATAATTAAGGGATGGATTAAGTTAATTAGGAAGGGGTTAGAAGAATCTAGAAGGGGATTAGATTTTGCAAGTGGATTTGGTGGGTGAGGGAAAATAGGATTTTATTTAAAATAAAAATTCATTTATTTCCAAATGTGTGCAAGTTGCATTTGTAGGAAAATGCAAGTGGGGGGGGATAATGAATTAAATAAATGTTTTATTTAATTTATTTAAAAGAGGAAAAGGGGGATTTAATTAAATAAATTGATTTTATTTATTTAATTGATTGAAATTTGATTTAATGAATTAATTAAAATAAATTGAATAATTTATTTAATTAATAGAAGAATGTTTGGAGATGAATTAATTAAATATTAATTTAATTAACTGATGACTAGTGTATTTTTAATCAAATAAATACGAAATATTCATTTAATTAAAATAGACAGATTTATGTGACTACATTTGCCCCTCTTTGAGACGGTGCAGTTTATCGCATCGTTTCAAAGAAAGAAGAAAAAAAAAAAAAAAAAAAAGGTGTGAAGAAATGCCCCATAAAATGTAAATTTAATGGGTGGTATGCCCCCTCGAGAGATGGGCCGAAGAATTTCGAAAAACCGGGCGATCTCTCGAAAAAGAATGAAAATTGGCGAGGTGATAAAAAAGAAGAAATTAGGGATACTGGGGAAAAATAGAAGAAAACGGGAGAAACATGGAGAAATGGGGGGCTTGGAAAGTTCACAGGGACCACGGCGATGAGCGGGGCGAAGTTATGGTGACGGCGGGGGGTATAAATGGGGTGAAAGGGGTGAAAACAGGATCATTTGTGACCGCGACCAGTTGAAAACTTGAGCTCTGACAGTGACATTTGGAGGAGCAAGGAGGAGCAACGATGCCGTTTCCGATCACCGAGCACCGATTTGAGCGAGTGCGATGATTCCAGCACCCAACCGACTATGGACCAGCGGTACGCAAATGCGAAAACTTTCTTTTCATGCATTTGTAGTATGTTTTTAGCTGAGTCCAAGTCAAGTCGGAGCAAGAGCGCTGGAACTAGGTTTTTAGCGCTTTTGCTCCATGAATTAGCGCTATTGTGCCGCAATAGCGCTTTTGTAAGCTAGTTTGAGCGCTTTTGCTATTAATTAGTGCTTTTGTAGGCAAGTTTTAGCGCTTTTGACAAATTAGCGCTATGGTAGGGTCAATTGAGCGCTATTGATGCGTAAATAGCGCTATTGTATAGCGGTTTTAGCGCTTTTGGTTTTTTAGCACTATTATAGAGTTTTTTGAGCGCTTTTGATGTTGTTGTAGCGCTATTGTGTATAACTAGCGCTATTGTGTATAACTAGCTCTATTGTAGATAAAATAGCGCTTTTGCCTTAGGATAACGAGATGCCCCAATGTCGGACAAAATAAATCGCCTGATGCCTAACGATTGATGGATGGCGAGATGAAGTGGGAGTTGTTTTGAACCATAGTAGCCCGATGAGACTTAGGTCATTTGTTAGGATAAATGCTTGTTGAAGTCTAGGCGGCCATGATTGCTTACCTGTTGAGACCCGAAGATACTTGATCAAAGTATCTGATGATAGTCTAGGTTTAAACTTAAGAAAGTTTGATAACAAAACAACTGATGGTGTTTGGATGAACGTCTATGTGCAGGAGGATCTACGCGTGTTGCAGTTACGCGAGCGCCACCCCGCGACACAGGGGTTGCGAGATCGTTTGACACAGCTAGAGATAGATTGTATTGCGGCTACTGGGCTCTATGAGGTGATGCATATGTCCGTGATTCGGATGAATCACGGCCTGATTACAGCATTAGCAGAGCGATGGCACAGTGAGACTTGCATGTTCCATCTGGCTCAGGGAGAGATGACGGTGACATTAGAGGACGTGTGGCGTATTCTTCGGATTCCGATTCAAGGGCAGTTGGTGACATATGATCGATCGTGGGGGACGATGTCCTGTCAGCGGATATTTGATGAGGATGTATACATCGATGATGGCTCGATCGCATGGGAGGATATAGCGGCACTATATGAGCCCCTTCCAGCAGTATTGTCAGGGATCGTTGGAGGACTTCTGTGTCCAGACAGGCGGTCACATGGATTGGCGGTCGGGTGGGGACAGGTTATAGAGATGATGGTGACTAAGGGGACCCGATATGCCTGGGGGCCGTGCGTGTTAGCGCACATGTATCAGGAGTTACACGAGGTAGTGTACCGGGGGAGAGGTTCGCTTGCAGTAGGCATGACGCTGCTGCATGTGTGGGCATGGGAGCATCTACCAGTGACTCGACCAGTGAGTCTGAGATTCCGAGCCGTAGACCAGCCCTATATGTTTATGTATAGTGGTATGATGAGCCAGCCCCACTTGGGGAAGCTAGAGTGGTGGCGGCGAGCATTAGATGATTTGGATGCAGTGATCTGGCGGCCATACTTGGAGTGTGAGCCATGGGAGGATGATGCGGAGGCACTACCGTATTGCTTCATGACCCGATTTCTCATTGGGAGGACCTCTTATCATGTGGAGAGACAGGTGCCAGGACGGGTGATGAGGCAGTTTGGACGGCAGCAGGGACTGCCGAGTGGATCAGGGGAGTATGCACGAGTGATCTGAGAGCGGTATGCATGGGGTCCAGTGCTACCGTATGATCAGGCACTGGCAGAGTTCCGGACACTGCAGGCGAGGGCATGGGACTTACGACCGAGGGTCGTAGATGCAGGGGTTACAGCAGAGTATACACAGTATCGGGCGGCGCACCCGATCCTACGGATATCAGACCCAGCTGAGCCGATCCCAGCATTTGAGGATGAGAGAGGACGAGGACGAGGACGGAGAGCAGGAGGTCGAGGACGAGGAGATGGAGGAGGAGGGGATGGAGGAGGAGGTGGAGGAGGAGGAGGAGGAGGAGGTGGTGGAGGTGGAGGAGGTGGAGGAGGTTTGGGGATGCCGAGGCAGCGGAGAGGGAGAGGTGGACTACCTCTGCAGATATCACAGGGATCGTTGATGCAGGGAGGAGTGCAGCTGAGTGGGAGGGGGATGGAGAGAGAGATCCCAATGGATACAGGTGCAGGAGAGGGTGGTACAGGGGAGGGTGGTGCTGGGGGTGATACAGGTGCAACAGCCATGGATATGGGGGAGGGAGCTACTGGGGATCTGCGGGAGCATATGATAGGTTATTTGCAGACCCGGGTGGAGAGATTAGAGGCGGAGGTAGCAGCTAGAGATGTGCAGCTATTTGCACGTGAGGCAGAGCTGACAGTGGTGCTGTGGGAGAGAGATACAGCAGTGGAGAGATTGGCAGAGCTGCAGGAGAGAGTCCGAGCAGGAGCACAGGGTCCGTCAGGGGAGACTATGAGGCAGTTTGGGCGAGCGCAGGCTGAGATAGAGTACTGGCGAGGTTTATATGAGCAGGTTGTGCCATTCAGTCAGCGAGCTCTCAGTTATACCCAGATGCGGCAGACGAGATCCGAGCGATCACAGAGGATGCAGAGCAGTGGGGGAGTGATGGGTCCGTTGAGGCGGGATAGATCAGGAGATGCAGGAGGGAGTGGGGGTTCGATGAGGCCTCCACGGAGAGATGGATCAGGTGGTGCCGGTACCAGTGGTGGAGTAGGTAGGGGTGGGGCAGGTACAGCATCTGGCCAGAGCGGCATTTGAGAGAGCATTTTTGCATACATGTATTGTATCATTGTCTATTTTTGGACTGTATCTTGGATGGCTCTTTGGTAGCCGATTTTGTAGACTTCATTGTACTCTGATATATGAGATGATATATATGAGGAGATCCCATATTGTGATGATTATGCATGTGATGATGTGTGGATGTTTATGTATGATGATGATTTATCGCTTAGATGGATATGTGTACATGTATGCATTTGATGAGATGTTTCTTTTATGCATGTTTTTATGATGAGTTATGATGTGAGATACTGACATATGAATGCAGGTTTATATGTGTATGATATATGTTTTTATGATGAGTTATGTAATGCTTTATGTATGGAATGCTATGATGATATATGCTTATGCGTTGATGTATGAACAAGATTTTATGATGTTTCTTATTTGTGATGCAATGATAAGATGATTTATGTGACAATGTTAAGGCAATGGTTAGATGAATGATTTTATGTATAAATATGCAGCTAGATGTGTGTTTAGATGAATGTAATACGGATAAACAAAATGTTTTAAATGCAAATGTTTATATGAGAAATGCAGATGGATAAACAAATGTAAAGTACCAGTGTTTATATGATGATGCCTAAATGAATGCAGATGAATAAACAAATGTAAAGTACAAGTGTTTATATGATGATATTAAAATGAATGCAGATGGATAAACAAATGTAAAGTACAAGTGTTTATATGATGATATTAAAATGAATGCAGATGGATAAACAAATGTAAAGTACAAGTGTTTATATGATGATGCCTAAATGAATGCATATGTAAAATGAATATATGAAATGGTATGAACCAATGTTTTGTAAACAAATGGTCTTATGAATCTAAAATGCGTTTAAAATATGTTTGTAAGTACAAATGATAACGGGATGATACTATAACTAATGAGTATAATAACTGCACCTTAATGTAATGATAATGAATGCAATGTGAATGAATCTTACAATGAGCATAAGAAGATACTTAGTAATGAATGAATGCATATAAAGAAATGTATGCAAAATGATAAATGGTGAAAAGATTAATAACATGATAATGGATAATTTACACTGGATGAAATGCTTAGTAAATGATTTAAAACAAACAAAGACAAGTTAATCTCATGAATGAATCTAATTATTTATGATTGATGCCATGATGAAAATGATTTTGTTTAATGAAAACTAATGTCAATAATGAACTATATGCAATGTTTAAGTTTAAACATGACATGAATGGTCACAATGCAAGATGCACCTAAATGTAATGATGATATGATCATGAAGAATGCAAGATCTTGTAAGACTTTGCATGATGCATTGATGATGTATCAGAGTACTCGGTCGTGATTTGTATCCAAGACCAGCTTTTAGTTATTTTTGCATGTAAATGCTACATATGAATGAATGGATGGGTGATATGCAACGAAATGCAATATATAAACAGATGAGGTGAAATGACGATCCATAGTGCTCTATTTTCATCATTGAGCTTTAAAATGTTGGAAGAGAATACAAGCATCTTGACACAATAATTCAAGATGACCTAAGTATTCCTTTCATGGATTTTAATATAGCAAGTTAATACAAACGACTTGATATAAGGGTCAAGTCGACCGGAGTATTGCTTGCGGAACAGACAAGGATTATCTCCTTTCGTGCATGACTTGGATCGTCCTCCTTGATCTTAGGCTGATCAGATCCTGAGACAAGTTCATACCGTACTTAAGAAAATAAAATCTTTATCCAATTTGGAGGAAGAGGAACCAAAGAATGAGCATTGTACCTGCAACCAAACAATATATATACATAAATAATAAAGAATAAGGATCCTTGGTAATGGTTCATGCTCATATGGTCGAGGTATACGCTGTAGTCAGCAAGCCGTAATGATCTATGACTGTATTTGGCATAAGATTACGTAGCTTAGTGAACTTCCCACGTAGACACCATTAGTACATGCCCCAGAACTTCATCGGAAATAATGCACAAACGATACAAAACAATGGTGAAAGATCCCGATACAGATAAACAAATGAATTACTCACGAATCAACCAAGCATTTGATAGCTTAACATAATTTTCTTGTCAAAGAAAACGTCATCTTGTCTTTGTTGTGGTAAGGAAGGATGCATCCTTGTTTTAAAGACAGGTTTGGATTGTTAATGTCGATTGTGTGGTTTGATTGGTAAATGGTCGGTGTGTGAGTAGT
Source organism: Cryptomeria japonica (assembly GCF_030272615.1). NCBI lineage: Eukaryota > Viridiplantae > Streptophyta > Pinopsida > Cupressales > Cupressaceae > Cryptomeria > Cryptomeria japonica. The sequence continues at coordinate 183,436,216 of NC_081411.1, read as the reverse complement.
TGTCAATGTTTATTTTGTATCTGATCGGATAGATATGTACAAGGTGTTGCCATGTTTTTGTGTGATTTTTGATGGGTTTTCCGATGTTTTTTGGATTTTGTGAATCATTTTTTAATGTTTGTGGATTTTGTATTGTTTTTGAATGTTTTTGATATTTTCTGGGACATTTTTGAATGTTTTTGATATTTTTGATGATTGCCTAAATGAAGAGCGTAATGACACATAAGACAATGTAGAATCCACTTCCATCAATAGGTTAAGGGTATTGCCCCCAGTTTTTAGACCTGACTATGAAAAGGTGGGATTCTAGACGCATGGAGTACTTTCTTAATTGTAGATCAAATAACAAGCCATGGTTGGGATGGATGGATGTATGTGTGCATGAATGTGATCGCAACGAGTCTGAAAGATACTGGAGCCATTGCCTTTACGAGTGGCGCCTGTTTGCCAGGTTTTCACCATCGTACTTACCCAAGGTGCCACCGGAGTGGTTGTTCACCGTTTGGATGCATGATTTTTCTTTACTTTTTTTGAATGTTTTTGTATTTTCTTCAAGACTTTTTTTTTTTTTTTTTTGAATGTTTTTGGTATTTTTCTAATATGCAGGGGGGGCCTGATGCCTTGTACACCTTAGGTATAAAACCGTTTGAGGTGCATGTTGTTGATTGGATCTGCAAGCGGTTCTCCTTCTGATGTAGCCAACTGATATGCCCCGGACCCAAATACAGCAGTGACAACATATGGGCCCAGCCAATTTGATTCAAACTTGCCTTGATGTTCTTTGTTTGGTTGGTTGCGAGGATTTTCTCGAAGAACAAGATCACCTACCTCAAATGTACGAGATCTTACTCGGTGATTGTAGCTTCTACTCATGCGCTGCTGATAGGCTTTGAGGTGATTGTATGCAGCTTGTCGCTTCTCATCCAGTAACTCTAAGTCTTGAAGACGGGATACTCTGTATGCTTCATCATCGATGAGATTGTGCAATGAAACTCGTAAGGATGGTATCTCGACCTCAATAGGTAAGATAGCTTCAACACCATAGACCAATGAATAAGGACTTGCACCTGTAGGGGTTCGAATGCTAGTTCGATATGCCCATAGCGCTGGATTCAATTGAACATGCCAATCACGGCCGGCATCATTGACTGTCTTCTTTAGGATCCTCAATATGTTTTTATTGGATGCTTCAGCCTAACCATTGCCTTGTGGGTAATAGGGAGTAGAAAAGCGGTGTTGGATATGAAATTTCTCACAAAGCTCACGGACATCCTGATTTTTGAAAGGAAGACCGTTATCTGTGACAATGGACATGGGCACACCATACCGGCAGATGATGTAGTTGAGAATGAATGAGGCGATCTGCTTGCCGGTGACTTGGGTAAGTGGAACAGCTTCGATCCACTTGGTGAAATATTCGGTGGCGGTAATAATGAATTTATGGCTGTTGGATGAAGATGGATGAATCTTACCCACAAGGTCAAGGCCCCATTGACAGAAAGGCCATGGTGTCGTGATTGGTTGCAGTTCCTGTGCTGGTGCATGTATCAGGTCACCGTGAACTTGACATTTCTTGCATTTCCTGACAAAGTAGTAGGAATCCTTTTCCATAGATGGCCAATAGTATCCAGCTCGCATGATCTTCTTGGCTAGTGATGGACCACTTGAGTGAGTCCCGCAAATTCCCTCATGTACCTCTTCCAAAACCTTTGTTATCTCATCCTGTTCCAGACATCGAAGGAGAGTACCATCAAGACTACGTCGGTATAGGGTTTCGGCAATAATGGTATATCGAGCAGTTTGGCGAATGAAGGTTTTACGTTGGTGATTTGATTGGTTGGGAGGAAGGGTATGATCGCGGAGATAGGTGTAGAACTCGCCGTACCATGGGGATTCGGAACCAACAAGGCGACATATCATCTCAGATTCGGGGATATCATAAGCGGGGATCCAAAGTTGTTCTACCAAGAACTCGTAGCGTGTTGAATTCTGTGGAAGATCTAGTAGAGATGCGATGGTAGCCATAGCGTCAGCAACTCGATTCTGATCTCTTGGTATCTGCTCAAAAGTGATAGTAGTAAATGATGTCTTTAGATTGTCCACCATTTGCTTATATGGCATGAGTTTATCATCTTTGGTCTGATACTCATCTGTTGCTTGTCGAATGACTAGTTGGGAATCGCCATATACTTGCAATTCTTTTAATTTCCATTGTATGGCTAATCTGAGTCCTGTGATCAAGGCCTCATACTCTGCTATGTTGTTTGTGCATGGAAATGTGAGCCTGTAAGACTTCAGGATGCTATCACCTTGAGGTGTGATAAACAGAATGCCTGCCCCCGAGCCGTGCCTAGTGTATGAACCATCAAAGTATAATTTCCATGACTGTGCTTCTGTAATCATGAATATCTCTTCATCTGGAAATTTGGAAATGAGAGGATGATCGCCTATGAGAGGTGCATCAGCCAACTGATCTGCAATGACCTGCCCTTTGATAGCTTTACGATCTACATACTCAATGTCAAATTCACTTAGAATCATCACCCATTTTGCCAAACGTCCTGTCAATGCTGCTTTGCTGAGTAAGTACTTGAGTGGATCAATCTTTGCAATGAGTTGTACCTTGTGTGTTAATAGATAGTGCCGCAATTTAGTGGCTGCCAAGATTACTACTAGGCAAGCTCGCTCAATAGGTGTGTAATTGAGTTCATAGCCAATCAGTGTGTGAGAGATGTAGTATATAGCACATTCTTTGCCTTCTGCATTATGTTGTGCCAGTAGCACACCCAGTGCGGTACTTGTCGCTGAGATATAAAGTAACAACGGTCTACTTGGAACTGGTGGCATCAGCAATGGTGGATTCATGAGATAGTCTTTAAGCGTCTGAAATGCTTGCTAGCATCTGTCATCCCATTGAAAGCGGATGTTCTTGTATAGCAGGTGTGTGAATGGGTGACACTTATCAGCCAATTGTGCAATGAATCTTCGGATGGATTGAAGTCGCCCTTGTAATGTCCTTAGCTGACTGATATTCTTTGGAGGTGGCATGTCCATTATTGCCTTAACCTTTGCTGGATCGACCTCAATGCCTTTGCTTGAGACAATGTATCCTAGAAGTTTCCCGGAGGTCACTCCAAAGACACATTTCTTTGGGTTGAGTCGAACATGGTATTGTTCCAGTCTATCAAAGATTTTATCTAAAATTTGGAGATGTCCATCTCTAGTGAGTGATTTCGCTAGTAAGTCATCCACATAATCTTCCATCATAGTATGCATCATGTCATGGAAGATGGTTGTCATTGCTCTCTGATAGGTCGCTCCTGCATTCTTTAGACCGAAAGGCATTACATTCCAGCAATATGTGCCCCATGGACAGGTGAACGCTGTCTTATGTTGGTCCTCTGGTGCGATCTTTATTTGATTGTATCCTGAAAAGCCATCCATGAGTGAAAGCATCGCATGTCCTGCTGTTAGATCCACTATGATGTCGATATTTGGAAGGGGGAAGTCATCCTTAGGACATGCCTTATTCAGGTCTCTGAAGTCTATACAAATGCAGATGCCCCCTTTTGGTTTGCCGACAGGCACAATATTGGAGATCCATTCTGCATAATCAATTGGTCTAATGAAACCAACATCCAGGAGTTTCTTGAGTTCGGTTTTGACTAGCACTGCAATCTGGGGATGCATCTTACGAAGCTTCTGCTTGACAGGTTTGGCTCCTTCTGCTACGGTGAGGTGATGCATGACTAAATCAGGATCAAGCCCAGGCATGTCTGCATATGACCATGCAAAGTTGATCTGACGCTTCTGGAAGAACTCTATAAATTTAGGCTGTTCCTCTGGAGTGAGAAGGGATGCCAGATGTATGATATGAGGATTTTCAGGAGTCCCCACATTGTATTCATTGGTTTCCTCGATAAGAATCGTGGATCGTTCCTGTTGTGTACTAGCAGGGAGAATGTCAAACCCTTCATCCTCAGGTGCCTCAGAGAGGTTTTCACCGTTGGATACGCTCTTTCTTTTTACTTTTGTCGGATCAAACAGCGCCACAGTGTGGTTTTCACTGGAAGATCCATGTTTTATTGTTATATTTTTGCAGCTGAAGGGTTTGGCCTCCGCCCCGAAGTATGCTGCGCTATTAAGTTGAATGGCGAATCCAGCTTTGTGATCCCCGCTTGGTAGATTATCCCTTAATTCCAAAAAGTCAATGATAGCCTCATCATTTTGGAAGAGGTCAAGACATGGGGGATTTGGTTGGTTCCATTCGATGAGTTCAGGGTGGATAATGGGCATTACTTCATCGATTAGATTAAGTTCGTTAGAGGTATCAGTGAGGGCTAAGACAGTGTGGTGAAGGTCGTTGATGGTACTCTCCCTGTCAGAATCAGGCGTAGGATGAGACGTAGGGTCTGTAGAAGATGTTTCCAGCTCAGGTACCCAAGCGGTCTTTATCTGTGCTTCTCCGTAAACAGGGATGTCTTTGCGGGGCGGAGGTGGTGATGTGTCTTCCTCATCTGAAGTGTTAAGCTGTACAGAATCAAATTCCCACTCATGTGAGTCGATCTCTGAATCACTCTCCAGCATCCGATTGCTATACCATACTGGGATGTCTTTGGAGTTAAACACGGCAGGCGTGATTGGTTTATGTACCTTTGTAGTGATCAGTGCTGCAAGAACCGTGATGGGGTTTAAAGGATTTGTTACTGGAAGTATTGGTAATGGTGACTCAGTGGCTTCTGCTGGAATTACTAGCACCATAGATGTTGCAGCGGGTTCTGATACAGTTGCTGCTGCTATTGGTGTTATTGATGGGATTACTGGTTTGTTTGGTGGGATGATTGGCATTGTAGATGGTTGTGGTGGGTTTGTGAGCCTCGATGGGGCAGTGGGGATAGTGTTTGATGGTGCTTTGATTATGAAAGGTGTCCTCTTTGTAGTAGGTGGGCAAAATGGTTTGCTAGGTTTTCCTTTGAATCTGAGTTTAGGAAGGATCTCTTTTTCAAAGCCTAGGCCTGTATTACCTTTAGGCTTGAATTCTGGTAGCAGAGGTTCATGTCGTCCTTGTTTGCAGTATCCCAAAGCACTCTGACCATCATATCCCATTCTTTGCATAATGAGGAGGCCTTTGCCATATTGTTCCGTAGGAAGTGTAACTTGCGGTTTGTCAGTGGTGATGGGATCTTTATAGATCCAGTCCGTTAGGTCCTCATCTTGTGTTTCTTCCTCTTGACTCTTTCCAAGGATGAAAGGCGTCAAGGCACATGCAGGCGTGATTAGTGGTTGTTGGAGTAACTGCTGTGGTTTACCATGTGTTCTAGGAGAAATGGGCATTTGTCCCACACAAAAGAGCTGACTCAAGTTATATTCTCCAGGACCTTCCTCTGCTACTTTCATTTTAAGCTTTTCTTGCTTGGGTATAGGGGTGTTTGAACTAGCCAGAGAGGCGGGATTTACATATGATGTGGAGGAAATGGCTTCCCTATTATTAGGAACAGTAATCTCTGGTTGATGGCTGATATTATGGCAAAATGCAAAGGGATTTGCATCGCCCAGGATTGTGATCTCTGTACCGTTATGTGGGAACTTGATACACTGATGGTAGGTAGATGGAACGGCTTGCATGGCATGTATCCAAGGTCTCCCTAACAATAGATTATATGGCAGAGGAAGGTCCAGAACCTGACAGATGATGTGCTTTACCACAGGGCCCACTCGGATTGGTAGTACCACAGCTCCTTTGGATGAACGCTCTGCATCATCATAGGCTTTGATGGTGATCTTCTTACGAGGATCCACTGATTCTATTGCATATCCCAATGCTGTGACCAACTGAAGTGTGCAAATGTTTAGGCCTGCTCCATTATCTATCAAGACTCGCTTGATCCTGTGTTGGTTGACAAAGCCTTCAATGTGGAGTGAGGCGTTATGAGGTTGTTGGAAGGAAGAGTTGTCACTTTCAGAAAAAGTGAGACAAGGTGATGACTTTAGATTTCCAACCATGGCTTGAAATTGGTCTGTGTTCAGGTTTGCAGGGACTGACGCCTCTTGGAGTGCTTGATCCAAGATTGTTTTATGAGAGGGTGACAAACGCAAAAGCTCCAAAATGGATATAAGCGCAGGGGTTTTGTCTAATTGTTCCACAAGATTGTATTGCTTCGGGATGGAGGTGGTGCCTTGTGGAGCTGCCTTTATGGTGATCTTGCCACGACGTGTAACAACATTGCAATTTGAGGTGGGATTTTTGAAGGTTATAGTTGCAATTTGTTCACTGGCATCATACAGGTGATTTACAGTGTAGTTATATGCAGCCTGCGTATAATCAGTGGTATCAGGACCTCGTCTGGAAGTGGAAGGACCCCTTTGATCTTGCGATGGAAGTGGATTCTTGAACATCTGATGATCATTATTGGTTGTTTTTGGATCATGTCCTTCAATCTCAATTTCTCCTCGATCAATAAGATCTTGAATGAGATCTTTCAATCGGTGACAATTACTTGTCTTGTGTCCTCTTCCTTGATGGAACTCACAGTGTTCAGTATCTCGCCACCACGCTGGTTTGACCTAAGGTTCATAGTTGGATAGCTTAGGTAGAGTGATCAAATTCTGAGAAATGAGTTGTCGCATCACTGTTTCAATGGGTTCCCCTAAGGGAGTGTATGTGCGTTTTTGTTTTTGTGGACGAGGTCTTGGTTCATCCTGAGATGTGATGCGACCTTGATTAGGAAGAACATTTGTGTTATTTTGAGGTGGAGGATTTTGTCCTGCAAATCGAACCACAGGTTGTGCATTTTGGATAGTTCGAGCATCCACAACCCCATCATTGACAATATTTTTATTCTTGTTCCAGAAGTTTGGTTTATCACTATTGAAGCGCGGGCGAGGACCATCTTTTGGTTCATTAAAGATTTTGATGAGTCCTTTCTTGATGAGTGCTCGTTCACATTTTATACCTTTGGTGATCATATCGTTAAAAGAATCTGTATCTTTGACATCCAGGTGAAATTCCATTTCTTCGTTTAAGTTGGAAATGAAAATTTCCACTAGTTCTCGTTCAGGTAACTGAAGAGAACGTCTGCTAGACATTTGGCGCCATCGTTGCAGGAATACTGAGAATAATTCACCTGGTTTTTGTTTGGTGTTGCATAGATCAGCCATGGTGATGTCGCGTTCAATATTATAAGAGTAATGAGATAGGAACTTCTGGATGAGTTCCTCAAATGTTCTTATGCCACCTGGAAGTCGGGAAAACCATTATGTGGTTGTTCCTCCCAAGATTTGGGGAAAAAGGCGCATTAGGTATGTGTCCTCATAAGCCACTTCAAGACAAGCGGAATGAAATTCTCGGACATGATCGCGGGGATCTCCCTTTCCTCTATATTTTTCGAATTTTGGTGTTTCGAACCCGCGTGGAAAGGGTGGCATATAAAGATTCCTATCAAACGGATAGGGACAGATGTCGTTAAGTGAGAATTGATTGGTCTTAACACCACTATGAAGTTGTTTTTGCCAAAAATAAAGACAAGTGGATGGTTCTTTTTACTGCACCAAAAATTTGAAGTGTGGATTGTGATTTTTTTAAGTCCCAATTGATGCAAGAAAGAAAGTTTGTTTTGTTGATTTTTAAGCACTAAAACAAAATGTATCCCTAACTAGAAAACAATGAAACTATTTTTTTGTGTTTTTAAGTTCTTTTTAAGCACTAAAAAAAAAAATTTGTGATTTTTGTTGTGTTGTTAACCTGCACAAAGAAAAGAACAAGTTAAGAAAATTAATGCTCACAGGGGGGGGCTTCCACAAGCCTAATTTTTGATTTTTCGGTTACAAGTCCATTTGGGCGACACTCTGTCGCAATAGCGCTATTCTGTGTTTTTGCAGAAGCGCTGATTAATACAATAGCGCTAGTCTGCGTGAGCAGAAGCGCTAATTAAAACAGTAGCGCTGAAAGAAAACAAAAACCCGAGAAGACAAACGCGCTAGAATTGTGTCAAGAGCGCCGAAACAGTGACAATAGCACTAGAATGTTGTCAATAGCGCTGAAACATTTTCAATAGCGCTATTTAAGGGTCAATAGCGCTAAAATAAAATTTTCAATAGCGCTAAAACGCGTTCAATAGCGCCGAAGCGCGACCTGTGTGGCAATTTCAACAAGCAAAATGTTAATTTCAAAAAAAAAAAGATCAGAAGGTTGCGTGTTCGATTCACGTCGGGTTCACCAAATGATGCCCTCCTAAATGGCACGATTGTTAGTTCAAGATCAAACAACACAAAACACACAAGATGTTAGAGTTAATCAATCAAAAACTAAAACATGAAGGCATTCCAAAGGAGACACTAAAAACATGCTAATGAATCTAACTAAAGAAGTAAGACAATGAGATATCTCCATCTATCTCTTAACATGATATTAGCTCCTTTCTCCCTTGTTCCTCTCCTCTTCAAGTTCCAAAATAGTGTAGCTCTCAACAGCTTTTTGCACTATGGATGCTTATGGAGGATTGAGATTGTAGAATAGCTCTAAACATGAAATAAAAAGCTATTTTAATGCTAAAATGATGTATTTTAACCAAAAAGACAAGATTTAGTTAATGCTATGCTAAATGCTCTCTAAAATGGCTATAGTCTAAATGCATACAAGTTTTCAGAATCTGGATTATGAAGGAATGGGCTCTATTTATAGGAAAAATGGAGCAATGGATGGCCAGGATTGAAAGGTTTAATCAAGGGTCAAGCTTGAAAGTTGGGGATCCATGTGCACAATTTGCACCAATAAAATGGTGACAAGTGTCAACACAGGATTGGGTTGAGAGAAGAGGTTGGAGGCATTAAAGGCCTGAGAAGACCTCATGGTTATCTAAAGGCTAAGGGTCAAGCCTAAGTTAGGATTACCCACTGGATTAGGAGTTAATCCAAGGATAAACCTTTGTGCAAATGATGAAGAGATAATCATGGTCAAAGCATTAATGACCTGATGAGACCCTTGGGTTGGGTAGAGGTTGAGTCAAAACAAATGTTTTAACCATGTGGGAGGGTTTGAGTTAACCATTAATGGTTATTGGAGACTTTGGGGATTAAGTGGTTGAAAGTTGGAAGCCTTTAATGGTTTTCAAAGACTTTGGGGTTTTTGGTGGTTGAAGGTTGAAAACCTTCAATGGTTATCCAAGACTTTGGGCCATTTGAGAAGTGACTCCATTTTGCTTAGGAATGTGACAATAATTAAGGGATGGATTAAGTTAATTAGGAAGGAGTTAGAAGAATCTAGAAGGGGATTAGATTTTGCAAGTAGATTTGGTGGGTGAGGGAAAATAGGATTTTATTTAAAATAAAAATTCATTTATTTCCAAATGTGTGCAAGTTGCATTTGTAGGAAAATGCAAGTGGGGGGGGATGCAAGTGGGGGGGGATAATGACTTAAATAAATGTTTTATTTAATTTATTTAAAAGAGGAAAAGGGGGATTTAATTAAATAAATTGATTTTATTTATTTAATTGATTGAAATTTGATTTAATGAATTAATTAAAATAAATTGAATAATTTATTTAATTAATAGAAGAATGTTTGGAGATGAATTAATTAAATATTAATTTAATTAACTGATGACTAGTGTATTTTTAATCAAATAAATACGAAATATTCATTTAATTAAAATGGACAGATTTATGTGACTACAACTAATAACCCGGTTACAAATGAGTTTTGTAACTTCTGCACTTTAATTCTCTCTTCCAATTTAACTCTTCTCTTTCGGTTTAACTCTGCTCTGTTCTCTGCTTTACCAGATGAACCTCTTTTCTTCTCTCTGCCTCTGCTCTATCGGTTCTCTGCTCTTCTTTCCTCTTTGCTGCAACCTTACCGGTTCAGACACTGTCAGTTAAGTGAACTAACAGACACTGTAACCGCTTCACTAGTTATCTCAACCCTTACCGATTGAATCTCTTTTTGCTACTCTTCCTCTACTCTACCTTGTCGGATCTCCTCAAACACTTACTCTGCACCGCTTTACTCTCTGTTGTCTTCTTACCATTCTAACACTACTGGTTCATTTGTTTGCTACACTCTTTAGCAACTTACTGGTTACTTTGACCTCACTGGTTAAACTCTCTTATCGGTTCTCCTTCCAACACTCAGTCAGTGTGATCTTTTGAAATTTTCTATCAATACTCAAACTGATCAACTCTCTCTCTTCTCCAACATCAATCATCTGAGGTCTTTGGTCTGCATATTTATACATGGGCTTTCTCACCCAAAACATAATTCAATATTCGCAGGTCTAGGGTTTCTTCATTGACCACGAGGCGTACCAAATCCAATCAGATCTTGTTCCTGGGATTGACCGCTTGCAACAGATCACTCAACACACCATTTTTATTCCTTCCAGTACACGTTTTCTATACTTAGCAACCTGCAAACTGATCATCGACCCTGCATCTGTTAATCACATTAAATGTTTCAGTAGTTTTCTTCTCTAGGTCGACAAGATGATCTAATCTCTTACTTTGATCAAATCACCAAGAGACGTCCTTCGATCTGCCTTGAGCCGCACACCTATGCAACCAAACCGTGATTTACGCAGTCGACATTAATGTCGACCTACTCATCACCAACCTCACAAAACACTCTTCACCAACTACTATACGTTTTCCACCTGGAGACTGTGTGTGAACTCTGTCGATATCTACCTCAGTTCACTATGTCGGTTCAGGATGATTCACCAACTAAGCATACACTACCGGTATATACTTTTTACTACCGGTCTTCTTGCCCTGCCGGTTATACACTAATCGATCAACCTTCATGCCATGCTTTTCTCTGTTCTTTCGGTTGGATCATATTTGTTCGGTCACCATACTTGCCAATCCACAACACGTATCTAGAGTGAGTCACTATACACATGTCCATCTGATAGGAGCTTTTCACTTTGCCTCTTTGCTCTCTTATTGGTTGACATTGACATGTCAACAGTCTCTAATACACACCTCCTATCATATCGGTTGCATGATAATCTCATACATCAAACATCAATAGGCATATCTGTTGATATCAACAACCCGAAGTGAATCTATGTCCACAAATGCTAACACTTACCTTCTTCTTCATTTGTCTGGTTCTCCTCTCAACTGGTTTGTCAAAGTGACAAACTCATCACTCCTCACTCTTTCTCTTCTTTTCTGGGTAGCTCATCATACTTTCCCTTGCTGATCCGGTGCACATCTCTGATTTCACATGCTAGAGGCTTCTGATGTTTCATTTTGGTCATCCAGTATGTGTCTTCAACCACCTGCCTTTAACTTCTCTGATTGTCTTATCCCAAAGGGTTATAATGCATTCTATGCATGTTGGGAGATAAGCTAAGTATTACCACTTACTGGTAGAAGTGGATGGACCAAAGCACTAAACCCGACTTTACTAAAATTGAGCAGACATATCTTCAATCAGGCACATAAATCGGTAGACATCCCCTTTGTCTACCTTACTAACTTGCAACAGCCCAAACTTTGTTGGTCATATCTTCATCCTGTGACAACCTCTTCATCTAGTGGGAGTCCTATTGTATGACACCCAACTGCATATCGGTTTTTCTACACTTTCTCCATTAGCTCAACCTTGCTTGCTTACCGGTCACATGCTTGCTGGTTGGCAACCATACACTACCAACACATCACTCACCGGTTGGTATTGCCATAATGCCAACTGTATCCAATGCCTATTCACCAGTCATCCCAACTTATGCCTCCAACACTAACTTGTGTACCGGTGACTCCAATGACCACAATGTCGGTTGACATCCTCTTCTTACCAGTGACAAGCTATACCAGTAACCTGCTATACCGATTGACATCATTGACACCACAATGCCAACAACTTGCACCCAGAAGAGTTTGTAATGCCTCTGTCTGCAACCACTAATGTCGAGATTCATTTGGGAGGCTAATCTTTCATGTTTCTAGCCTTTCTTGGGACTTCTTGACCATTCTAATATTTTTTGAGCTCTTGGCATCCATTTTTCTCTTATCTTGCACAGGTTTTCTAGCATCTTGAAGACCACCATTGTTGCAGTCTCTCAAATAGCTCACGGTGTTGTCTTCAAAAGTGTTGGAAGGGGAGTTCACTTACTTTCCTTAGTTTATTTGCATATTCATAATCTTTTATTTCAATCTATCTATTATCTTAATCGTGTTTCTTTCATCTTTATCATTCCATTTTCATCATTGTTATTATCTGGCTTGTCTGTGGAGGTGGAAACACCTAAATGGGGTTCTAACTGAGGCAAACCTCTAAATGTAACCCCCAACATTTTCCTTCTTGCTTGTGTCTAGGTTTATACATGTGGGAAGGCGATTATCTTGCAAGTGGCTTCAATTGTGGACCTTTTGTTAGCTTCCCTCATTCCTTTTTCTCACTTCATTCTAGTACTTCATATTCTGTGCTTTTAGCTTAGCTTGTCATATACTGCATTTACTTAATAATATAGTCGCATTTGTCATTTTCATATGATCTTTGTACCTTGTTCATACAAAATGATACTGCTTCACACTGGTGTCCTAGTTTCGTGCACTCGTCCTCAGGACAGAGGTTTAGCAGGGTCGTTCAGGAACTTTGTTTTTTAGTCAATTACCTTATTCTATATTTAGTTTTGCATTTTCATCCCTTGTCTCACCTTTAGCGCCAATTTAAGTGAGGTAGAGCGAAGGTAGGTTTGTCCCTTGAAGTTCATAACCTTGAGCATGACAAATCTCGTCCTCTACACTAATCATCCTCTATCCCTTAGCATCCTTAATCTCCACCCTTATTTATAATCTTAATCCAATCCACTTGTCATCCTAATACCATTCTAACCAAATCCTAATCCAATCCATCTAGCCCTTTATAAAAAATCATTCACCCATTAGCCTTTCACTTACCTCAATCAAGCCTCAAATCACCAAATCTTTAATAAAAAATCATCCCTAAACATCCATCATCCTTCTTCCAAATTTCATCCATACTTGATCCCAATCCTCGTGAAAGACCTCATCTAATCCAAATCGAAAAATCATATCCAAACATTATGGGTTGGTTTAAAAAAATGGTTATGGAAGTTCAAGGATCTATGTCAAACACCATCCTCAAACCATGCCTCCAACTCAACCAACCTATTGAAGAACTCAAATGGACACTGAGAGGGGGGGGGGGGGGTGAATTAGTGTATTTTAAAACTTTAAGTTCAGTGTGTAGATTCTAAGGATGTAATTCAAACATAGACACACACACACAAGAGCACATCACATAACACCAAATGTACGAGGAAAACCCAATGTGGGACAAACCTCGGTGAGAATAGCTGTTGGAGTCTATTGCTCTAATCTAGCCCAACAGGTAAATAATAGTTTACAATATGTTTAGGGCACCAATATGTTTAGGCCACATCTTCACCTTTCTCAGACTACACTGTTCTCAATCTTCTACTTCTACAACTGCCCTCTTTGCTCTGATTCTACAACTACACTCTCTCTCTCTCTCTCTCTCTCTCTCTCTCTCTCTCTCTCTCTCTCTCTCCCTCTCTCTCTCTCTCTCTCTTCTACAACACTTTATCTCACTCAATCTATTTATGAAGATTACGCTCTATTAGCTCTCTACAACAAATACTCACTATACTCTCAGCAAAAACACTCTCTTCAGTACTTCCCCTTATACCTCATAATACCCATCGACTTGTGGAGTTATCTTTATTTTCACCTATATCTTTGTCTCAACTACTCCTGTCGAATAATATTTGCAAATGTTGTTGGATTAGTTCAACTCTACACACATTAGAGATTACTTCTATTGCAAACTTGAATATTTTATTCAAGTTGGTTGTCTTGAAGATCTCTACTTGTAGAGATCTTATTCTTTGTCTTTAGTGTGATCTCATACTAGCTTCTTACATTAAATGTGTTTTGTCTATCTTCAAATTGTTTTGTATATCGATTACTAAACTTAGTAATCTCAATCTGCTCTTCAAGGATACAGTCTGAAGTAGATTGGATTTGATCTTTTGAATCAACTGACACTACTTTGTTTTCTACCCTTTGGGGTTATGTTCAATTCACTTTTTGTCTCTGGATTGCTATTTTTAGCAAGCTTGATCTGTACTCCAAATCTGATCCTACCTCTGTCAATCTTCTCAAGCCCATTAAGCATCTGCAACCCAGTCGCCATTAATGAGATTACTGTCATTTTATCGATCTACCCAAACAGGTTTGATGACTATATGAGATTCATCATCACCGACTACAACATATCTGATTTGTTCTATCCACCAAGGAGCCACTTGTCCTCTTATTCTTCATCCAGTTCATATGGTCAAGGTCAGTCAAGATCCATATGTACTATCAGGTTGCACAGATCTGTTGGTTTCCATGTTGAGACTAACCTTCGTGTTATGCGGTCTGCAAACATGCTCATCTCTATAGCAATCCCGAAGTTGATTTCTCAAAGCTCCATCGGTATAGCATTAACTATCGGGTTAACATCTTTCCTATACTCCACCTTCAAAACTTATCCCAATGACTACTTGATGCCTTTAAACCCTCTCATTGGCATGAGTTATTCTGAGGAAAAATTCACCTCTGATTTCACTTGTCGCCATAGGCTATCCTGAAGCACAATCTCCAAGCCAAACGACCACATATTGGAATAGCTATAAATATCAAGATAGGGAAATCATATTAGAACGATCGAACATGTCATTTTGATGACACACAATCAACCTCCCTTTATCGACACAGGTCTTCCGAAATGGATATTACACAGTGACCTACTTCATTGGCATAAGGTATCCCGAACTGCAAGACTTCAAGCATAAAACAAAAACTCATCGGAATAGCCATAACTATCGGCATAATAAAAACTTGTTAGATCGACAAAACAAGTTAAACCGATGACATACTATCAGCCTCTTTTTATCGACATAGGGTATTCTGATCGCAAACTCCATTTTGACCAAGATCCATCGGCATAGCTATTCCGAAATGCACATCCATTGGAACAACTAATACTATCGGCATAACAATAATGTGTCAATCCGCCTTCATTAGCTACTTCGATACACTTTCTCAATTTCCTTGTCGGCATAGCTATTCCGACACAACGATGTCAGAATAGTTTATACAATCGGCATAACGTAAACTCGTTAAGCCATGTTTGTCAGATAACCCAATAAGTGACTCACTTTTTTATTGGTATGATTATCTCGATATGACAAAACACAAAGGAAACTCCAATATCATTATAGTTATTCCAATTTGACAATGTTGCAGTATAACTTGCCTGTTATGTTGATTGTAAGGAATTGAAACCATCTGCAACCTGCAACACTTGTTTCTCCGCACTCTCCAATTTGCAACCTCTCTGGCATCCATTTTGCAACACTTGTTGACATCCTTGAGAATAATGCCAACAATCTCCCCCTTTGGCATTGATGTCAACACATAGTAGCAATGCACACAAAGAACTCTCAACACACAGCAACAATGCACACAGACAACTCTTTTTCACACATGCAGCTCTTTCTTCCCCTTTCATGTCAAAATAGACATACTACTTTCTCCCCCTTTGACAACAATGGCAAAGGGACGTGTACACAACCTGCAAACATGATGGTTTCTGTAGAGTCCATTAGATGAACCATTATTACAATGTAAAAACCAGTGTTAATACTGCTCACAAAAACTTCAGAACTCCCCCTCAGACAAACATGAGGTTCAAGGATGAAAATTAGTAAAACAATATACTCCTGCTGAACCACAGACCTCAACAATATGTAAGTACTGAAAGATGGTGGAACAACACTCAACTTGTACCTTAGTCAAATGTGTCCTTTGGAAGAGGCTTTGTTAAAATGTCAGCAATCTGCTCTCTTGTGGGAACAATTTCAACCTTTACCTCTTTCTGTGCAACCTTCTCCCTAAGAAAATGATATTTGATTGCAATGTGCTTTGTTCTTGAGTGCATGGTGGGGTTATTGGAAATGTTAATGGCACTTGAGTTGTCACACATGATAGCATTAGGATCTGAAAACAATACCTGAATGTCCTTTAAGGTCTTTTTCATCCACAACCTATGAGCAACTTGTAGCAGCAGCTATATACTCTGCTTCAGCAGTAGATAAAGAGATAAATTCATGTTTCTTGTTGTGCCATGAAACTAGTCTGTCTCCAAGGGAGAAAGATCCACCATTGGTTCTCTTCCTATCATCTCTGCAACTTGCCCAATCAGCATCAGTATAGGCTTGAAAAGTGAAATCTCCTTTCTTTGAATACCATAAGCCATAACTAAGTGTTCCCTGCAGATACTTGAAGATTCTTCTAACTACATTCACATGTGATTGCTTTGGAGCATCTTGGAATCTTGCAACCATACACATAGCTTGAACTATATCATGCCTTGATGTTGTAAGATATAACATGCTTCCAATCATGGATATATACAAGGTATGATCCACATTAGGTGACTCAACATCTTTGCTTAATTTGCATCCTGTCACCATGGGAGTACTAACCGGTTTGTTGTCCTCCATTTGAAACTTTTTCAACACGTCCTTTGCATACCTGGTTTGTGATATAAACATGCCTTTATCTAACTGAGAAATCTGCAAATGAAGGAAATATGATAGCTCTCCAAGAATTGACATCTCAAAATCGGACTGCATCTGATTAGCAAATTCTTTGCATAAAATGTCCATGTTGCCTCCAAAAATGATGTCATCTACATACACCACAACTATGATCTTGTAGTCTCCATCTACCTTGATGTACAGGTTGTTGTCATCATTTCCTTTTCTGAAACCTTGTCGATGGAGGTACTTATCCAACCTATAATACCATGCTCTAGGTGCCTACTTTAGACCATACAAATCTTTTCTCAATCTGCATACAAATTTATCATCTACATGTAGCTGAAATCCTTTAGGTTGCTCAATATAGACTTCTTCAAGATTACCATTCAAGAATGCATATTTGACATCCATTTGATATACTTTGTATCCTTTATAGGCTGAGAATGCCAAGAACATTCTTATAGCTTCAAGTCTTGCAACTGGTGCAAATGTCTTGAAAATATATGCCCTCTACTTGAGCATACTACTTGTACACTAGTCTTGCCTTGTTTATCACTACCTTTCCTTCTTCATTCATCTTATTCTTGTTGATCCATTTTGTCCCAATGACATTTTTGTTTGCAAGTCTAGGGACCAATTCCCAAGTTTTTCTATTTTCTATCTATTGCAACTATTCTTCCATAGCCTTTATCCACTTCTCACTCTTGCTGGCCTCAACATATGTCTTGGGTTCCATCTCAGTCATGAGGCAGAAGTTTACTTGTCCATTATTTCTTGCAAGTCTTCTTCTAGTTTGTACACCCTTATTTTTGTTGCGTATGATTTGTTCTTCAGGGTGATTCTTTTGCACATATCTATTTGGAGTCTTGCTGGGTACTTATTCTTATTCACTTTCAAATTGCTCTTCATCTTCAACATGTGGCTCTTCAATTTGATTTATTATGCTATGTTTTCCTTTATGCAGATCTTCATCCACTTTTACATGTACACTCTCAATTACTTTTTTTAGTCTTTTGTTGAAACATTTATAGGCCTTGATGTGAGTAGATTATCTTAAGAAGATACCTTCATCACTTCTTGATTCAAAGCTTCCTAATCCATTTTTATCTCTTTTGATGAAGCACTTGCTACCAAACACCTTGAAATACTTGAGTGATGGTTTCCTATCATACCATAACTCATAAGGTGCCATTATGCTATTCACTCTCAGTTGAACTCTATTTAATGCGTATACAACAGTATGAACCCCTTCTTTCCAGTATACATCAGGTAGATTAGCTTCATTCAACATTGCCCTTGCCATCTCCTTTACTGATCTGTTCTTCCTTTCCACAACACCATTTTGTTGTGGTGTGCTAAGGGCTTTATATTGTCTTTTGATTCCATGTCTCTCACAATAGTCTTCAAATTCATTTGATGTATACTCATCTCCATGGTCTGATCTTAAACATTTTAGTTTGTATCCACTTTCTTTTTCAACCATCTTCCTAAAAAATTTGAATCTTACATAGGCTTGAGACTTGTCTTGCAAGAAGGTGACCCATGTCATCCTATAGAAATCATCTATGAGCAACATGAAGTATCTTTCTCCATTAAGGGTTCTTGTCCTTGTAGGCCCACACAAATCAGTATGCACAAGCTCTAAAGGCCTTGTGGTTGAGTACTCCTTTGTCTTGAAACTCTCTTTAGTTTGTTTTCCTCTTTGACACTCATCACATAAAGTGCTTCCTGGTTTGATAATCTGAGGTATGTGCCTAGCATACCCTCTCTTGCTCACTTTAACAAGATTATCAAAATTGATGTGACCTAGTCTTCTATGCCACAACCAACTTTCATCAACTTGTCCCATCATGCATTGGGACTCAAAACATTGCTTGAAGTTGTACACATTTTCATCTGTCCTTTTTCCTTCAACAACAAGTTGTCAATTTCTTTCTTTTTTGATTTGACATCTTTTTGAATCAAATGTAAACTCATATCCTTTGTCACACATTTGACTCACATTGAATAGATTGTGTTTAAAAACCTTCCACATAATATACATCATGAGCTTTCAGTTTGCCATAAATGTTTAGTAAACCTTTTCCCTTGATTTTGATTGATAAGTTATCTCCAAACCTCATAGAACCACCGTTCCAATCTTCAAACTTTTTAATCTTCTTCTTATCACCAGTCATGTGGTTAGAGCAACCACTGTCCACTACCCACAAGTTTTTCCTTTTAACATGCAGGGCAGTTTGAACAATCAAACTTGAATCAACTTTATCCTTTTCTCTTTCTACCCATTCTTGTGTTGATTCTTGCTTATTCTTTACTGTCATATTCTGATTTGATTTTGTCTTTGGTTCCAAAGGTGACATTTTCTTCTTATGCTTAGTTGTTCTAATTTTACAATGTTTAGCTATATGTCCAAGATTTTGACAATGATAACATTTGACATTTCTATTGAATGATGAACTTAAGGGACTATCATAGGACTGAAAACTATATCTCCTGCAATCATAAATTCTATGACCATACCCATTACAATGATAACAGATGACTTTCATATCCCTCAAAGCATAAAATTGATTTCTACTTTCAAAACAAGGAGGAGACCTATGCATAAGCTTACAATCAACAATTCTATGACCATAGATATTACATTTATAACAATATCCATGAAACTGAGGTACATACCAATCATTGTTGAATTATTTCTCATTGGTCTCCTTGGAGCAGCATAGCTCGGTCTTCTTGAGCTCTTTCTCATATCCTTGACTCTTGTGAAATCTCCATCATCCATCTTGGCTTTTCACTTTGGATTAGCATAACTACTTTTTGTAACAAGAACATATGTTTTCTTCTTAGTGGGCTTGCTGATAGTGAAAGTTTGTACATTTCTACTCTTACTTGAAGAGACAAAATGCATCTCTTTATTTGTTGATTCCTTACTGGTAAAACATTGACCGACATCAAATCCAACTCCTTCTGCATCCTTTGAGTGCTTCTGCTTGTTAACATTTTGTTCAACACATCTGTACAACCCTCATACTTGATTCCCACCTTGAGTACATCTTTACACTTTTCAAGTTCCCTTTTTAGATTCACAATTTCTTCCTCCATCTTTTGATACTCGTCTTTGTTTTCTAAATCTAGTTTTGTCACTTCATACATTCTTTTGGTTTCTTCCAACTCAGTAGTTATGGTAGTAAGATTGCCATTTGATTCTTCAATATTCTTGTTTAGTAACTCATACTCTTTAATGACAAACTTATTGTACTTTCCTTGAGCTCTTTTCTTACTTTGTCAAGTTCTTCAAGAGCATAAACCAATTCTCCTTCAAGGTCAACCACAACATCTACATCTTCTTCCTCACTATCATCTATATTTTCAGATTTACCACCTCTATGTTTCTTATTAAGGATCTTTTGATCCATGAAGACACTAGTTTGTCTTTCATCTTCACTGTATTCCTCAACTGACTCACTTTCATCATCAGAGACATCACTATCAATTGAGTAAAGAACTTTCTTCTTTTGAAAATTTCTTCTTCTTGGTTTATTAAACCTTTTACCCTTATTCTTGACACATAGTTATCTTCCTTCTTCTTGTAATACCCTAAAAATGGTCATCTAAACCATGGGCCCCTAATCTCAGCTACATCACCAAGGTCCTAACCAAAGACAATTAAATCAATTTGGAGCACCTAATTAATTAATTCTTAAATCATCAATGTCACATGGCAAATAAATCATACTATATTAATTAAATGTTTATTTAATTAATTAATCATTCTAAGTAAATCATTTTAATCAATTATCCTATTTATTTAATTAAATATCGTAGCATATTTAATTAATAAATAAATTTTCCATTAAATCATCAAAAATGAATTAATTTACAAAAGGAATTAATTTACAAAAAAAAGGAATTAAATTGAGAAAAGAAATCAACTTGAGATATTTCTTTTTCTAAAATTGAGACAACTTAATAAATCTCAGAAAAGGAAGAAAAACAATTAAATTGAATAAATCATTTTCTCTAAAATTAAAACTCAAAACAAATCTTGAGGAAAGAGGTAATAGTTGCATTAAAATGGATTTTTTCTAACAAAAATCTTGAGCAAAAAAGAGGAATGTGCATGGAATCAACTAATTTTATCTCTAATACAAACTCATACTTATAATCCAAATGCATTAAATCAAGCTTTATTGAATTTATCTCAAGATTAACTCAATCTAATCTTCTTTGAAACTGAATCAAAGCATCCAATCATTTCAATTCACCTGGATTGTGCTTCCTCTTCAAGAATATTGACCACTCATCATTCATTGATCTTGACCGTTGGTCTCTCTTTGGATTCTCTATAAATTCAACCTTTGATCTCTCATTCAAGACAGCCTGGAGATTTATTGTTATTATGTTATTTTTTCTCTAGTTTCATTGAGAATATTGTGCTTTAAAATTATTGCATCTTAGCTTTTTGCATATTTAGTTTAATCATTCATAGCTTAATCTTGCATATCTAGCTTAAATATTGCATCCATCTAGCTCAATCTTGCATCCATCTGGCTTAATCTTGCATCCATTTAACTCAATTTTGTGCTCATATGGATTAAATCCTTCGTTTTGGTGTAGTCTAGTCACTAGTATTGCTTAGACAAATATGAGAGCAAGTCTATACTCACATATTTTAGAAGGAAATAGGTCGATTTGTTATGATTTTTACATTAATTGATTATATCTGTCTAACCATGCATGTAATGACTTATTGAAGTGTTTGTGCCTTACAACTTATAGATTACCATTTTTCACACACACACTTCTTATAGGGACACTTAGCAGCAAAATGTCTTATTTTACCATAGTCAAAGCATTTGAATGGTAGCTTTCCTCTATACTTTCCTCACCCTTTCTTGATTTTTCTAATAAAGTTAGCTTCAACAATATCAATCATTTTCATGTTCATTTGAGGCTTGTTCTTTTCCTTTCTTTGTAGTATTGAAAGCAACTTCTCTTTTTGAGGGTTCATAGCTTATTGTTCTTATCTCATAGGTAGACAGAGAGCCAAAAAGTTCATCCATAGAGAAAGTCTTCAAGTCTTTAGATTCCTCAATAGCCGAGACCTTTGTATCATACTTTGAGGTTAATGCTCTCAAAACCTTCTTGATAGTAACTTCATCTTTGACTTCTTCTCCAAGTCCTCTTATAGCACTCACAATCTCATCCACTCTTTGTAGATAATCAACTATCTTCTCTTCTTCTTTCATTTTTAGATTTTCAAACTGAGCTCTTAGATTTTGCAGTTTGGCTTCTTTCACTTTGGTATCTCCTTCATATACACTCTGCAACTCATCCCAAGTTTCTTTTGTTGTTGTGCAATGCATGACTTTGACAAACTTTGTATCTGATAGAGCACTTAAGATTGCATTCTTAGCTTTAGCATTATTCTCATATTCCCTTTTGACAATATATCTAGGTTTTACAGACATCCAAACATCAAATCCTAGGGAAGACATATAGGTTTCCATTCTTCTACTCCAATAGGCATAGTTGGTACCATCAAAGATAGGTTCTTTAGAGGAGGAATCATTTCTAGTCATTGTGTTCACTAAGAAAGCTCTACTCAAGCTAGAGAAAGATTTTACTAAAAAGGAACCTAAGGCTCTGATGTCAGTTGAAGAACACAAATGGACATTGAGAGGGGGGGTGAATCGATGTATTTTAAAACTTTAAGTTCAGTGTGCAAATTCTAAGGATGTAATGAAAACATACACACACACACAGACAAGAGCACATCACATAACACTAGATGTACGAGGAAAACCCAATATGACAAAAACCTTAGTGAGAATGACTGTTGGAGTCAACTGCTCCAATCTAGCCTCACAGGTAAATAACAGTTTACAATATGTTTAGGGCACCAACCCAAGGATCACCAACCCCTGATATTCTAAACATTAACTCAAGGAGCACCAACCCCTGATATTCTAAGCACCTACTCAAGGAGCACCAACCCTTGATATTCTGAGCACCAACTCAAGGAGCAACAACCCCTAGTTTTATGAGCACCTACACAAAGGAGCACCTACCTCTGCTCTAAGAACCCACTCAGAGATTACAATGAGAATAAATTTCAAATACAAGTTATATGCCTTGTTGCAAATGAGGTTTTGAAACAATTACAATCTGACATTCTTCCTCTTTTTCTTTCTTCTCTTTTTGTTTGATTGTCTCCTCCTCTCTGCCTCAGCTTCAACTTTATTAGACTACTCTGTTCTCAATCTTTTGCTTTTACAACTACCCTCTTTGCTCTGATTCTGCAACTGCACTCTCTCTCTCTTTGTCTCTCCTACTGCACTCTATCTCACTCACTCTATTTCTGAAGATTACAGTCTATCACCTCTCTACAAAAAATACTCACTATACTCGCAGCAAGAACACTCTCTTCAGTACTTCCCCTTATACCTCATAATACCCACCGACTTGTGGAGTTATCTTTATTTTCACCTATATCTCTCTCTCAACTACTCCTGTTGAAGCATATTTGCAACTGTTGTTGGATTAGTTCAACTCTACACACATCCAAGATTACTTCTATTGCAAACTTGAATATTTTATTCAAGTTGGTTGTCTTGAAGATCTCTACTTATAGAGATATTATTCTTTGTCTTCAGTATGATCACATACTAGTTGCCTACATTAAATATGTTCTGATGGTCTTCAAATTGTTTTGTATATAGATTACTAAACTTAGTAATCTCAATATGCTCTTCAAGGATACAGTATGAAGTAGATTGGATTTGATATTCTAAATCAACTGACACTACTCTGTTTTCTTCCCTTTGGGGTTATGTTCAATTCACTTTCTGTCACTGGATTGCTATTTTTAGAAATCTTGATTTGTACTCCAAATTTGATCCTACCTCTGTCAATCTTCTCGAGCCCATCAAGCATCTGCATCTTAGTCTCCATTAATGAGATTACCATCATCTTATCGATCGACCTAGATAGGTTTGACTACTATATGAGATCCATCATCACCAACTATAGCATATTTGATTTGTTATGTCCACCAAGGAGCCATTTGTCCTCTTATTCTTCATCTAGTTCAAATGGTCAAGGTCGGTCAAGATCCATATGGACTACTGGGCTGCACAGATCAGTCGGTTTCCATGTTGAGACTAACCTTCATGTTATACGGTTTGCAAATATGTTAATCTCTATAGCAATCCCGAAGTCAATTTATCAAAGCTCCATTGGTATAGCATAAACTATCGGGTTAACATCTTTCCTCTACTCCACCTTCAAAACTTATCTCGACGACTACTTGATGCCTTTGATCCCTCTCATCGGCATGAGTTATTTCGATAAAAAAATCACCTCTGATTTCACTTGTCACCATAGGCTATCCGGAAAAATAATCTCCAAGCCAAACAACCACATATCAGAATGTGCATAACTATCGACATAGGGAAATCATGTTAGAATGATGAAACAAGTCATTTTGATGACACACAATCAACCTCCCTTTATCGGCATAGGTATTCTGAAATGCATACTCCACGGTGACCTATGCCATCGACATAAGGTATCCCGAACTTCAAGACTTCTAGCAGAAAATAAAACTCATCGGAATAGCCATAACTATTGGCATAATAAAAACTTGTTAGATAGACAGAACAAGTTAAACTGATGACATACTATCAGCCTCTTTTTAGCAGCATAGGGTATTACGATCGCAAACTCCATGGTGACCAACATCCATCAACATAGCTATTCCGAAATGCACATCCATCATAATAGATAACACTATTGGCATAGCAATAATGTGTCAATCCTCCTTTAATAACTACTTCGATTCACTTCCTCGGTCTCCTTGTTGGCATAGCTATTCCGACACAATGATGTTGGAGTCGTTTACACGATCGACATAACGTAAAATTGTTAAGCCGCCTTTGTCAGCTAACCTGATAAGCAACTCTTGCTTTGTTATTGTTATTGTTATCCCGATATGACAAAACACAAAGGAAACTCCAATATCAATATTGTTATTCTAATATGATGATGATGCAGTATAACTTGCATGCTATGCTGACTGTAAGGAATTTAAACCATTTGCAACCTGCAACACTTGTTTCTGTGCACTCTCCAATCTGCAACCTCTCTAGCATCCACTTTGCAACACTTTTTGACATCATTGAAAATAATTCCAACACCTATCAATCATGTCCATGCACCTCATGCATGCCTCAAAGTTATTGAACTTCCACCTATTCATGTCTACCACCCTAACCCACTTACCAAGTCAATCCCATAACCTCCAATCGATCCACCATATCTTCATCCATTCCATCTCACCCATTCATATCCAATCCCAATCCATCTCACATTCCTTATTCTTCCTCTACCTTTGACAAGGGAAATCCATCTTATCCCTCATCCATGTCCCCATCTTATCCCTCACAAGTTCATACCCCTCCTAGCTAGTATATATACCTCCATCTTCTCCTCCATCTACACTTAAGCGCCCAACCTAGCCAAGGAGATCCAACATATGAAAAACATGATCAAAGACTTAAAGGAAGCGACTAACAAGAAGACTTATACATCCCAATCTTCATCTTTTTACAACACCTGCACTCACCAATTCCTTTACACCATAGTTCTCCAAGCCCTTAATCTTAATCCCTCACTACATAATCCCATTCTTCCATCTAATCCCAAACCTCCACGTAATCCTAATGCCCCACTACATAATTCCAATCTTCCATCTAATGCTAAATATCCACATAATCCTAATCCTCCAAAATTCATAGTATCCCCAACCTTTAAGGTCATGACTGACAAAATAATCCAAGAATTACAACCAAAGGAGATGAAATCCCCACCTCCAAACAAAGTTGCTCGATCTCCCAAAGTCATACATCCACCTCCATCCCCTCCAAATAAAGACAAACTTCAATCCCCTAAGCTTCATGATACTTCCATCCCTTCACCCACCCAAGTGGAAGAATACATATCCTCCTCCATCACACCATCCCACAACCCCAAACATGTCAAGACCTTGTTCCAAAGCATGCTAGCATAGATTCCTCTCCATCTCAAGAACAAAGCATCCCTCCATTTCATGATTCCTCTCCATCTCAAAATCCAATTCTACCTTCCACTCCATCCCATAATTCCCTTCCATCCAAAGATCCACTTATCCCTCCCAATCACCCTCATGATCCCATTCCTAATAAAGATCAAGACATCCCTTTTATCCAATACAATGTTTTCCCTCCATCTCAAGATCAAATCATCCATTCCATTGCATTGCATGATCCCCTTCCATCTCAAGATCCAATCATCCCTTCCACTCCACCAAATGAGCTCATCCCAAGTTAAGATCAAATTATTCCTTCATCTCCATGTCATGATAACAATCCATCTTACGATCCTAATATTACTCATAAATCCCCACATGATTCCAACCTACACAAGATCCCACCATCCCTATCCAAGATATCTATGAATCTCTTTCCACCTTCATCCACTATGGTTTCCTCCAAGATCTTACAATCCCTTCTACATCCCATCCCCTTCAAAATGGACTTGCATCTTGCTTTCAAAATAATAAGTATCCTATTGGAATTTTTTTATTTGTGAAGAAATGAATTATCAAGGCAAGGGATTAGGCATCCATGAACAAGTCATATTAGAACCCCTCCAAATCAAAGAAAATGGAAATTCATATGGTGTTGGCTACAAAGCTCATGCTCAAGATGTTAGTATTGATAAAAATAGGGCAAACAACTGAGAGGGGGGGGGGGAATCATTTGTCACCAAAACTTGCAAAAACTTAAATTCCATATTTGATAATTTGCAATGAAAGCATGAATCATGAACACACACAACACCAAGTTTTTTGACGTGGAAAACTCGGTTAAGAGAAAAATATACGGTGGGAACCTACCCACAATATGATGATACTCTGTTAGAAGTATATGAAATATTACAATGGGGAATGCACATGCATTTAGGCACACTACCTAGAGATCATTGCTCAAAAACAATAAAGGGCTACAAACCTGGGAAGGCTCACTGCCTTACAAACAAATTTAGATCACATCCGATAATGATGAAGTGATAAATAGAATCTTCAATGCCTAGTTGTAGTTCCGGTTAAGAACATAACAACTTTCACTTACTTCTCCACACTTCTTCTCTGCTTCTGAAAGATCGTTAAATTATTTGCTCACCACACACACCTCTCTACATGATTATTACATTTATTTATACATGACATCAACCTTGAATCAAGATAATCAAGGTTAGCTCAACACTCATCACCTAATTACAAAATATAACCATACACACTACAATATCATATGTGGACCAAAACAATGTCAGCTAAGACATAGCATGGGCCTAAATTACCACCTCAAACATGAAACACCTCCAAGAATTATGCCTCAAACATCCGTAACACGCTACAATCATCATGTTGGCAACGAACATGAAGAACGCCAAAGGACCGAAGAAAGTCATCAATAGCGCGCTCAACAATCAATGCGGACCACCAAAATGAATGACACATAATCTAGAAACATCCACAAGCATCGTGAATTACCATAGCAACATCTGCACCAACTCAAATTACTCGAATAATCATCATCACTATATCGAACATCAAGAACACTAACTGCAAGGACTGTAAAAATGAAAGATTCACTTGCGAACCTCCAAATCACGAACCACTTGAATTGAGGACATACATCAATGTCCCAAACATATCTCCAAATCTGCAAAACAAAATATTACAATGTGTAGCAATACAAATGAAAATGCTGAACACTTTGGCATCACTGAACAACTGAAAAACTGGCCACAACACAGATACTCATATCTCAACTAAATCTTCATACGACCTCGAAAACTTGCACTGAATGAACTAGAGATAACCATCTAAAAAACCTTTAATCCGTAACCACTGAGCATCAACATACAACACAAACCAACTTACTGAACTTCACTGCATCACTGCACCAAACAAAGAAATATGTTGACATCAATGACAACACATCTCTCAAATATTCTCAAATAACTCATAAGCACATATTTGCAACACTCATCCAACAATCTCCCAACAGGTATATCTTTCATCCCTCCTAAATCCAAAATCCTTTCATGTAAATCAAAATCACACCATCCCTCATCTTCCACATCCATTTTGGGCCCTTACGTCCAAAATTCCATTACTTCCTCATCCACATCCATTTTGGGTCCTTATGTTTCAAAGATAAATCGTTCATCCCTTTCATCCATCTTGGGTCCTTCTATCCCTCCATCCACCACTCCATCACCTCAAATGATCCCTTGTAGGATCAACAAAGGCACACATCCTCAAATTCCTTCCAACATCTCCCTCCCTTATCCCATCCATAAAATATCCATCATCCATCCTCATGCACATGTATGATTTCTATTGGAAGCAATTTGGATACCCAATCTAAAATGGATCAAACCAAAAATCCAAGGATCAACATGTCCCATAAAAAATAAATGCTCAAGAAAGGAAAACTATGACCCAAAAGAAATAAAAAATCCAAAAGGCCACAAAGGTCCAAAAAGAAAAAAAACAAAAACTATGTGGAGTTCCAAACTACTCATAGAAGAAATGCATCTCAAATTAAAATCCAAATTGGCATCCAAACTTGCTAATCCAAAATCTCCCTCTAATTATAAGTCCTCCAATCCTCCATTTAAAAATATTTCATGTTGGAAATCCATTTTAGGCCCTTATGCCCTACAGTCTACTTTCTTAAGTCCATCATCCCCTTCATTTTTTTTGGTTCTCATTTCTCAAAATCCACATTTGATCCTCCATCTAATTCGAGAGCCCCTCCTCTCCAAATTCACCACCCTTCAGGGTGTGTACCAATGTTGATCTTCTCAACATCCCCATCCATCTATCCACAAGTCTTTCAAAACTGCACCCGTTATCCAACCTTCATTTTCCATAATCCCATTCATTTAGTCGAAACTTTTGCATAAATACTTGTCCCCCTTCATCTTCTATCCATTCCACTTCCCCATCCCTTTCTACCAGCATCTATGAGCATACCTCCAATTATCTTGGTTCAATATAACACATCTTTGATTTAGGTCCATGTTATGTCATGTATATCATTATATTAGTCCAGTGGTCGTTCTTTTTATCGTGAGATATAATTTTTTAATTGGGAGATGAGGGTTTAGCCGAACTTGTTGCCAAGGTTGATGATCGATATATATATATATATGATTTAGTCATGTAATTTGAGTGTTGATGTAGTGTCTGCATTATTAGAGAGTTGTATATTTGGTGCTTAAGAGAATTTATCCTTTGGTGTGGTGTACTGAGTAGATATTGTTGCAGGGCAGACACATGTGCTTAACCAAAACTATCATTAGGCATAAGGAGATGCTATATTTGCAGTTCATGTAATCTGGATTGTAGTTCGATCATTATTGTAAGGTAGTGAACCTTCTTTGAGGGTTGTAGACTTCTAGGTCATCCTGTTTTGAGCAGCGAGCTCTAGGCAGTGTGCCTGAATGCATGTGCATTCCCCTTTGTAATATTTACATATACTACTGCAAAGTATCATCTTATTGTGGGTAGGTTCCCACCAAGGTTTTTCCCTTAACTGGGTTTTCCATGTCAAAATCTTGGTGTTGTGTGTTGTGCTATCAATTTACTTATCTTTATTGTTACTACAGTTTATCATATTTTCATTTGAGGTTAGGTTTGATAATCTGGTGAAAACTGATTCGCTTCCCCTCTTAGTTTTCCTTCATTATTGTTGCCAACAATTGGTATCAGAGTTAGATCCTCCAGAAGAAGCTTGACCACTTGAGGAGATTGGCAACTAGAAGTGTTATTTTTAAGGAGATTATGAGATTCGATGGAAGTAATTATGCTATATGGAAGAATCGGATGGAGGCACACTTGAGATGTCTTGGAGAGGATTACTAGAATATTACAAAGGATTCGTATTCTATTCCTCAGAATGGACCAGTTACTACTGCTGAGATCAAGGATGTTGAAAAAAATATTAGAGCTCAGGAAGCATTGCTAAGTGCCCTGATTGATTCTGAGATGACTAATGTGATGGTACTTCAGACTGTACATGAGATTTGGGAGAATATTGAGACCTTGTATGAAGGAGACAAACAAGTCAAAGTTGCTAAGTTGTAGAGCTTGAAAGGGAAGTCTGAGATGTTGAAGAAGGGAGAAGATGTTGAAGAAAGGGAAGCAAAGGTGAATGGACTTGTCCTAGGTATCATTTGTGCTGATGGAACCCTTGAAGAAGATTAAATTGTTGCTAAGGTGTTGAGATCATTTTCTCCATCTTATAAACATAAGGTAGCCGCTATTGATGAGATCTGGAGTGTAACTACTATGACAAGAGATATGTTTGTGGGAAAGATTGCTGCATTTATTGAGTGAATTTGGTGAATCACATGGAAAGTCTGAAACAACATTTAGAGCATCCTTATCCAGAAAGCAGAAGTATGACCCTAAGGAATGCAGAATATCTAGATATGAAAGAGAGAGAAGAGAGATGAAAGAGCAAGAAAGAGAATTGGATGAGCTTGAAGTATTGATTATCCAGAGATTTCCTAAGGGAGCTAGTAAGTATGATGGTAAATTGCCTCTGAAATGTTTTTCTTGCAATAAGATAGGACATTTTGCTTCTAGGTGCCTAGAGAGAATGTCTAAGTATGATAGGCATGATAAGCATGACATATATGAGAAGCATGAGAAGTATGATAAGCCCTACAAGTCTAACCAGAAATATAAGCATCAAAAGAACTGTTATTATGCTTCCAATGAAGGTGCTATGGATGAAGAGTTTGAAGGAGATGAAATAGTGTTTATTTCTATTAAAGAAGATAGACAAGTACCTATTGATTCCACAAGTTTCACTATTGAAGAGAAAGCTATAACTGCTAAGGTTGAAGAGAAACATGAATGGGTGATTGACAGTGGTTGTTCACATCATATGACTGGTGATAAAAGAAAATTTGTGAATATGGAGAGGTATGATGGTGGAATAGTAAGATTTAGAGATGACAAAGCCCATGTGATCTGTGGTAAAGGTTCTATTTCCTTTGATGGTAAGCATAACACTGATGATGTATTGTATGTTAAGGGTTTGAAGCATAATATTTTGAGTTTTGGACAGATGGTGGACAAAGGTTATGAATTGCGATTTAAGAATGAAAAATGCAATATCCTAAATGCCTCTGGTATAGAGATTGCATCAGGAACTAAGACAGGAGGTAATATCTTTCATTTGAATGCCAGTGAGAAAAGTTGCTTGATTTCTCATATTGATGAAAGTTGGTTATGGCATAGGAGAATGTGTCATGTTAATTTTGACTTAAGATTAAGATCAATTCTACTCAAGCTGTTAGAGATTTGCCTAAAATTGTTAAGCCTGCTAATCTAGTATGTAAGGAATGCCAAATGGGTAAGCAGACAAGAATTTATTTCAAGAGTAAGCAATATTCATCTGATGGATTACTAGATCTTGTGCATACTGACCTTTGTGGGCCTACTGCAATAACAAGTGTGCAGGGTGACAGATATTTCATGTTATTTATTGATGATTATTCTAGGAGGATGTGGGTTGCCTTTTTGAGGGAGAAATCAGAAGCATTGGACAAATTTAAGATATTCAAAGAAAAAGTTGAAATTGAGATAGGATTGTGTAGCGTCGTAAATTGTACGCACTTGCTAAAGCAATACAATTTCACACCTAGTTTAGCACCCGCCTTGGTGCAGTTTGCATTTTGCATTGCATTTCTCCTTTAGCACTTAATTAATCAAATTAATTAGGTCTAAGGTCCTATTTCATCATCTTCCACATCATAAAGTTGGGCCCTTTCATTAAAGTGTGCCCTTTTCATTTTATTCCTCCGATACATCATTTAATCAAAAACCCTAATTAAGTCCTATTTTGAACTTGGGAGCTTGATTTCGGGGGTCAAAACATCTCGAAATCACCTGTAACTTCGGGATTCTCTCTAAAATCATCATATCCGACGGCCCTGAAACCGGGACCATGGCGCCTGGAGTGCACACAGTCCCGAACATTTTTCTCAAAATTTTAGGAGCGCGATCCCATCATAAAATAAAGCTTAACCCCAAGAAATTGGCGGGAGATTCAATCTCTAGGTCGGCCAAAAGTTGAAATTAAGACCTAGGGGTTTCATATATAAGAGCTCTCTTTCTTCATTGGAAAGGGCCAAAATTTTGGTTTCAGGGACTTTCTATGCAGCGAAAGAGCAGATCTTTGAAGACTTCAACAACATTCAACATCCATCTATCAAGCATCTATCAATTTCATTCATCCATTTAGGGCTTTGAAGGCATTGAAGAGCAATAAGGGATCACTGACTAAATATTGGCTTGTACCCCTCCCTTGGGGTTGGGTATGATTTCATGTTGTTTTCATGTCTTTGCATAAGTCTCATTATATCACTTGTATTCATGCTTTAGATCTCTTTACATCTTGATTTGGAGCATTTACATTATCATTTACAAGCAATTAGGGTTTACTTTCTAGGTTGCTCTAGTTTGCTTACTTGCATTTTAGGATCTTGCACACACACAAGGTCTACACACACACTACTTTTACAATACAACTTGGCTATTCGTGGAGGTGGAAATCACCAAAGCGGGGGTTTGACTAAGGAAAAACCCTATATAGCCGCCCAAAACACCTTTTCAGATATAAGTGCAGATTTCAGGATTCAGACGACGCCGCAAGTTGCAGATCCGAAAGAAGCAGACGGAGACCGAACCATACACCAAGTTTTAGAGAAAAAGACCAGGACAGGGGCGTGGGGCGCCCTGGTCCTGCCAGGACAGGGGCGCTGGGCACCCTGGTCCCTGGGATAGGGGCGCTGGGCACCCTGGTCCTTCTGTCAGACAGCATTTCTGACAGTTTTCCAGGTTGCAAAATAGCAGTTTCAGGTGCAGTTTCAGGAGTAGAATCAGGACAGTGGCGCCCGCACCCCCGTCCCGAACATTTTCACTCAGATTTTAACTCTGGGTATGCATCTGCATTCTTGTCTTGTCCTTGTGTTTGCAGCTTTCCATTGTTTAACTTCAATTCCGCAATTTTGTTATTAGTTCATACTTGCACTTTGAGGTTAGGAATTGAACTTGCATCATTTTATCTTTCAATTACAACAAAGGAATAGAAACCCTAATAGGTAGCCCATGGCTCTCTCTTTCACAAAAAGAAGTAGCCAATTGTGTGATACCTCTAGGCTCTTTCGTATTCTGCAATGTGTGTCAAAAGGTAGGATTAGGACATGTTAACCTAGTCTCGCTTTTTCCCCTACACAGATTGGAGCTGAAATGTCTAAGATTTGACAAAGGGGGAGAATTTTGTTTTGGTGAGTTTGACTCATTCCGTGAGAAGCATGGAATTATAAGACAATCATTTGCTCCTAGAACCCCACATCAGAATTGAGTTGTTGAAAGGAAGAACAAGACCATCTTGGATAGTGCAAGGACTATGTTGATTGAAGGGAATGTTTTGAAGATGTATTGGAGAGAAGTTGTTAGAACTCTTGTGTAATACCCCTACCCTAATTAGACTCTTTTTTACCTCGTTGACCATGGTTGAATTTCAATGGCTTACGTAGATGGTTGATACAATGTGATTGTGATGTTTTATCCAGGTATTATGTTTTGGAGCGTGATTTAGTGGATGTGATTATGCATTATTGCTTATTGACGAGTAGATGTTGATTAGGCACCATTTCTTTGAATGAGTAGATATTAACTCTGGTTATGCATTGTATTTTATAAATGATGAAATTTTAATTTGATTCATGTGTGAGTTGCATTATGTATATGTCATCATGTATGTGTGGAAAGTGTATGGGGTGTGAGGAGATGATTTACTGTTACTCACTTCGGTGAGACACAAAAAGTCATGATTCTCCTTCACCGATGTGTTTACCGTGTTTATATATATATGTATGTATGTATGTGTGGTTTGGTGATGCAAGAATTTTAGGTACAAAGTACCGACTCCACTTGCTTCCATAGGTCTGAGCGTACCTAAATAACGCGATGGAAGTGGAGATAGTTTTAAGGCCCTAATGTCATCCCTAGCCTTGCTCGATTTTGAGCCTTGTCAGTCATTTGTCAACCCTGCCGGATCGCCAAGTAGGCCATCTTTCTGACGTTGCTATGTGGGTCATATATTTATTTTGTTTAAGTTGAATTTTGTGTTTTATGCATTTTGTGAATTTAATTATTCTCTTCTTATTTTTTTGATGAGAAATTAATTATTAATACCTTATGGTTATTAATAATTAATGTGTGTTGTGTTTATTAGAGTAAATTATGAGAGCATTTTTGTGGTTAATTAGATAATCGATTTTTCTTAATAGTTTGATTAAGGAAATTGTTGATTTACTAGTAGAATTTATATCATGTCTTGAGTGTTTGTTTTTTTTTTAAAAGAAGAAAGTTAAATTTTACTTTTTAGTTATTAAAATATCTAATGGCTTTTGGTGTTTTAAAAAAATAATTAATTTTTAAAATATAATTCATGTAATCTTTTAAATAAAATTAGATTTTCAATTTGTGCCCTAAAAAGAGATTTTTGGGTGAAATTTCTATATAATTGGAAAAAAAAATTCAAAAAGAGGATTCTTTTCTCATGCTGGAGAAATTCTTTTCTCTTTGATGGTTATGGGGGTTTTGGTGGAAGCTCTGACATTTTTGGGAGGATTGGAAGCTCTTCTCAAATTTCTCTTCTAGGAAAGCAATAGAAGGTTGGAATTTTAAAAGCCTTTGCTTGTTTATTTCCTTGTCAGTTGTTTTTCTGTTTTCCTTTTTTTTTGGGAAGAAGAATGGATGGAGAAATTTGGTTATCATTTTATATGTTGTTCTTTCCTGTCTATTGTTTGTGTTTTCTGAATTTGGAGATGGGAGTTTTAGTTTTCCCAATTTTGGGAGTAGAGGAAATGGGGGTTTGCTGTTATATCCAGCTTGGGTGTGAGTTTATTGTTTTAAAAAAATTGGTTTGAAAGGTCAGATAGGAAATAAGATTTTAAATTTTAATAATCTCCAGGAAGATAATTTAATTTGATGGAATATGTTGTTGTGGGATTTATCTTGTCATTTTATTTTGCTTGGACAAAAGTTTTATCAGTCTGAATTTGAGGATTTTTCTCTGTTGCCAGATTTTATTAATATCTCTATTGAATTTCATAGAGAAGAGTTAATAAAAATAAAATTAAAAATATAATAAAAAAAATTTGGAAGTCGTGGGAGGCCGTGGAGCCAAATCCCACGATGTGGGGAGAGGCCACCCACAATAGTGGGTGCCTCTCTACCCACAGTTGTGGGAAGAGGCGACCACGACTGTGGGTGCCCCTTCCTCCCACAACCATGGGGGGAGGCGACCCACATCGTGGGCACCTCTCACCCCATGTTGTGGGTTGGGAGGTAATATCCCCCAGCATGGGCAATACACCATGGTTTTTGTTGTTCGACTTTTTTGTTATTTGCTGTTAATATTAATTCCTACGGTCAGGTTGTATTTTGGGTTGGGAGCTAATACCCCCCCAGCATGGGCAATACACCATGGTTTTTGTTGTTCGACTTTTTTGTTATTTGCTGTTAATATTAATTCCTATGGTCAGGTTGTATTTCAATATGAATTAAATACGATATATATATATATATATATATATATATATATATATATATATATATATATATATATATATATATATATATATATATAGAATATGGTGTTTAGTGGAATCTTGAGTTTTAAAAGGATTATCACATTTCGAATATATATATATATTGGAATTAACAATACTATACGAATTAAATGTTAAAGATTGATTGGATATAACTGCAGTTTACTTTGGGAAATTAAAGTTTATATTGATAGTCATCAATTAAATTTAGTCAATATGATTTTTAATTAGAAAGATCCATTTTGACTTAAATAATGATTTTAGTTTTCAAATATATTTTATTGTTATTTTCATTAATTAGAAACTTGAATAGAAATGAAACTTGTTTTTAGTCAAATTGACTTGAATTGAAAAGATCCATATTTTTTTTAAATGATGGCTTAATTAGTCTATGAATTGCTTTTATTCTTTTAGAGGGTGTATGGTATTTAAATGAAAGTGAATCCTTTGTTGATCCTTTTTGATTTGGAGATTTAATGGCTTAATTTTATTTAAAGGGAAAATTTTCTTGTGTATGTGGGTATGGTTTTTAAATCAAGCATTGTGCAAGTCTATTTGGATGTATGTTGACTTAGACCCTTTTCATGCGTTTTTTCCCTATTGTGGTTTTTCTTATTGTAGACACCCAAAATTGTCATGTCTAATTAAATAAATATTTTATTTATTTAATTATCTAAGCTTAATTCTTCTATTAGTTAAATAAATCTTTATTTATTTAATTAATTCATTTATCCTCTTCTAGCCTTATTTCTTATTTAAATAAATATATTTATTTATTTAAATTATCTTTTTCCTAAATTAAATAAATATCTTATTTATTTAATTATCCCACTTCTTCTATTAATTAAATAAATCTTTATTTATTTAATTAATTCATTAACCTTTTCTACCCATGACATATATCATTCATCTCTTAATTCATACACTACCTACCCCTTTCATTATTTTATTATTTCTTTTACCTACCCTCTAATCTTAGCCGACCTCCTTTTACACCTCTCAATCTTATCCCTCCATTTCATATAGTGTCTTCTATATAAGATGATACTTCCTTCATTATCATCCTAATGACCTAACTACTTGATCAATTGACTACACTATGATCCTACTTGCAACCACATTCGGTTCTTTGTTGAGCTCTTGTGCACATAAAATCTGAGAGCAAATATATCAAACAAGATCAATGGAGATAGGAAGAATGGAGATCCAAATCCTATTGGACATGTGATGGTATAATATTTGTGATTTAATTTGATTTGCATTGTCTTAGGTAATCTTCATATGTTATGGTGGATCTTTGTTGTTGTTAGGCTAGGGTTTTGTGGTTGAATTCATTTAGCCTTTCAATATCGTTATTATTGTTATCTATTTTCACCATATACATTTTGGCATGTCCCATGGGACATGGATTTTTGTTAGATCTATGTTTTTTGCAGATTTTTCTAACCCTATATTGCTGTTTTGTAAAACAATTTGGAGAATAATCTTGTGCAGCTAGGGTTTTGGACACAAAATCAAGATCTTGGAGAGATTCGATCATATCTCACAAAAGGCTTGGAAATTTTGTACCAAATTTTTTTTGCAGGTTGCAGAAAGTATCAGGAGCTCTCAATCCAAAATTCAGAATTTTTGGAGTATAGTTTCATTTTCTATGAATTTTTTATGATTTTTCATAAAAAATTAATTTTGAGAGAAAATGAGAGAATTTTTTTAATTTTCTTACATTTTTGGAAATATCTCATAATTATACATAGGATCTGTTCTTTGTGATTTTAATTTTAATGCAAAATATTTCCCTAAAAATCGGATCTTTAAAATTAGGGTTTTTTGTTATTTTGATCAGATCTCACAAATGGCTTTGAATTTTGATATTAAGTTTTTGGTGCAGGTTAGGAAAAGTATTATAAGGATTTAGTAAAAATTTCAGATTTTTTGGATTATTTTGTCAATTTATATGAATTTTTTATCAGTTTTCATAAAAAATTATTTTTGAGAGCAAATTAGTGAAATTTTTGGATTTTCTTACATTTTTGGAAATCTCTTAGAATTGTACACAAGATATGATGTTTGTGATTTTAAATTTGATGCAAAATTATTCTTCAAAAATCAGATCTTTGAAAATTAGGGTTTTGCATTATTTTACTCATATCTCACAAACTGCTTGGATTTGTTGCAAAAAATTTTTTGTGCAGGTTTAGAAGACGATCAGGACTCTCTAGTAAAAATTTCAGGTTTTTTGGATCGATTTTGCATTTTATATGAATTTTTTATGATTTTTCATAAAAAATTAATTTTTGGAGAAAATTAGCAAATTTTTTGGATTTTGTTACATTTATGGAAATCTCTTGAAATTTTATAGGTGGTCTTTTTTTATGATGAATCAAATCTTTGAATTGGTCAACAAAACGCATTGTTGAAGGCCCCTATTTCACAAAGTCTTTTGGATCTAAAATTTACCTAATTTGTGTGCTTGCAGGAAGGGGTGATCATTTGAAACAATCCAAACTACTAATAAATCTTTGTTGCAGGTCCTTGGCAAGGGTTTTTGGATTTTTATTGTGTGCCTTGTTTTCATAGACTAGTAAACACTTCAATTGGTGCACTAAAATTGAATCATTGTCTTTTGTGTCTTGAGTAATAGGCTCTTTTTGTTTAATCTTTAGAGGGTCTGTCTTTCCGTGTGGTCATTAGGACTACTAGTGAGAAGAGAATGACCCAAGTGGTAGCGAGGAAAACCCACCTCTTCCGAACCACTATAAACAACTGTATTCATGGTGAAAACTATGGATAACGTGTGCTGATTAGTTCATACCGACACTATGTCTCCCCATAAACTCGTTTGATCAAATTTATTTGATCAGTTGTAGGGTGTAACCCCTACCGGATGGGAGCCTTTTGTATTTACAGAGCTGAAAGTGCCGCATTTATGGCCACACGAGCAGATGCCCTTACTAGCACCTTTTTGTTTTAGAAGCCCAAATCCTTCTAGTTGTTGGGGTAGGAGGTCGGACCTCTGGTAGCAGCCCACACACATACGGTTCTTAGAAGAGATACAAATTTTGCCACGAGGAGTTTTCATGGGGACTGATGCTTGGCTGACCCGAGAAGTAAGTGCCGAGGGTGGAGCTAGTGAGGTCAAGCATCTAAGTATTCACTTTGAATAGCGTAGCCTCGGGGGTAAAACCCCATGTGGGATCAACAACTATTGTCTTGGCCAGCCATAAGAATTGTGTTTGACTTATTTTAAACATTCAAAACATTCAAGACCAAACAGCAAAACATTGTGTCTTTTGTGTCTTCAAGTGTATGCAAAACATTTTTACATCAAACAACACACTTTTCTTGGAGTCATTTTGAGTCTAAACACTTGCAAACATTGAGTCCTCATCAACATTGTGTCCTCTTGTCATGAAAAATAGTCAAACATTCAGATTTGGTCACAACCAACAACTTCACAAATTGGAAAATTTTACAATCCAACAAACAAGAGCAATCAGTTTCGGAATTCTTGAGCTTCCTAGGTCATTTCTCTAGGTTTCATTTAGCATTCAACCTGTCTTTGGGTCTCACATAGTCCATCATTGCTTTACACCTTACATTACATTCACATTTGTCTAAAATTGAGTCAAAAGGTCACTTGCTTGTCCTCACTATACTTTGTCAACACACTACATACACCAACATTTTGCTAAGTGGTCCCTCATCAAGGTCTATCACCTTTGGGTCTCATTTGGTCTTACTTAGAGTCAAGGTCAACTTACTTCATCAAGAGAAATTATCCTCTCTTTGGAAGTCACACCTACTCTACTACATACATACTTGGTCTTACATTTTGGACATTGCAAGTACACCTCAGATTCATTTACATTCCATCCAACCCTTGGTCTTCCATACTTTTTCCATTTTCATCTAGTCTCACACATCTTGGTCAATACCTAGTTCATGGTTGAAACCCGCCTTCAAAAATCTAGGAGAGAAACTAAAGAGGCTCAAGAGTCCCCAAACATGAGTTCTTATGAGTATGACAATGATATCTTTTTCAATTCTGATCATACTACATTACCTAACATGGATGCCTATAGAAACATTCCAAATGTTGAGAACATGGACACTACAAACAACAATGCTACACACAATGATGATATGGACAACTTTTCAGTACATTCAGTATAAGTGGAAGACTCCATTATGGATCCCCATTTCAATCGATTGGTTGAGGAAATAATGAGGAGAGATAGACAATACTTCTTACAAATGATGGCACAAAGTGGAGCCAAGATACCTCATAATTTTGACATATCTTAAATAATGGAAAATCGACCTTTGCAACAACCTCACTCCAACATGGATCAAAGGAGACCTAATAGTGGAGGCAATAGAGGACCACATATGGTACCTGAATCACCATCATCTTTGTTTCAAAAACCAGAGGTCCCACATACACATGGTCAAGCATATGATACTCACCTTCGCAAACCATTATGGAAGTCTTATGCAGAGAAATATGCTCAATCACATATCAATGCTAAGGATCAACCACCAAAGCAATTGGATATTCAAAGCCATGCTCAAAATTTGGACACAAGGAAACCCCGTGTCAAATTTGGAGGCAACACATTAGAACATGACATGCCTGTAGAGTATGGTATACATGCAAAAAATAGATATGGTGTTCCTCAACATGAATCTATACCAAGTGGTCCATATACGCATCATCACTATAGACCTCCTCCATATGAACATGTGTATGATCAATATCATCCATATATGCAACATGCTCCTCCTCTAATTGGTGCCTCAAGCATGGGATATGGTCCAAGAAGTCGATCTCCACCTAAGAGCAATTTGGAGCAACAAATCAGAGACTTACAAAAGAAAATGGAAGACATAAATACACCAAAGTCAACATACACAATGAGAGACATATGTCCTTATCCATTTGACAAAAGCATTCCAATGCCTCCTTTTCTTACACACTTTGTGACACCTAAATTTGATAAGTATAGAGGAAAAGGGGATCCTAAGGCACACATAAGACAAATTTTCACAGCTTGCATTGAGGTAGCAGTAGAAGAGACATATTTGATGAGATTATTCCCACAAAGCTTAGGTGATCAAGCTATGGAATGGTTCTCCAACTCCCACCTGGTATTAAGTCATGGGGTGATCTAGCAGAGGCATTTATCCAACATTTCTCCTACAACATAGAGACAGACACATCAGTTACTACTTTGTGCAACACCAAGCAAAAAGAGGGAGAATCTTTTGCATCATTCTTACAAAGATGGAGAAATCTAGCCAGCAGATGCTCTTGTGAAATTCCACAAAAACAAATGGTAGAAATGTTCACCCAGAATGTTAACAAAGACATTGGCTATGATCTAAGGAAAGCTTGTTTGTCCACCTTCAAGGACGTCATTGAAAAAGGCTTAGCAACAGAGAAGGTCCTAATTGAACAAGGAGTCATTAAGATATTCAAGGAAAACAAAGATGACTTTAAAGGAAAAGACAAGCCAAGATTTTGGAATAAAAACAAGAACACAGTAAATGATGGTGTTGTTGATGCCAATACAGTGCGACCCAAATTCATTTTTTCTGGATCAAGTTCTACAAACAATCAAGTGAATACTCAAACAACTTCCAGATCACGAAGGAAGTACACCCCATTGGGAGAACCACTTGAGTCAGTCTTCAAGAAGCTAGTGGCAAACAAGGTAATCACAGTTCCAGATTTTCCTCCATATGAACCAAAGGTTAAACCAAATTGGTGGAATGATGATGAGTATTGTGAATTTCATAAGAGCAAGGGTCAAAAGACAGGAAATTGTCACCGACTGAAGAACATCATACAAGATCTCATTGATAGGGGTGACATTGAGATTGAAGGGCACTCATCCAATAAAAAACATGAGATGTTTAAGGAACCATTCCCAAAATATGACAAAGGAAAAACTAAAGTCACAGATGATCAAACCAACTATACCAGAGCATCCTATAACTATGATTCAACTATCAATCACATCTCGATGGACAATTATGTCTCTACCATTATCATCAAGGACAAAACACCTGAGAATTCTACCCAGAGACCCAAGATTGTCCTAAAAGGTGTTGGATCTTCTTCCGAACCTACCTCTAAATTTCATGTCACAACTCGTCGAGGAAAAATCACTTTGCAAGGTGCTCCAACTAAAAACACTGCTTCTTCATCAACCAAACCTGAGTACGACCTTGTAGAACGATTAGGGAAGACACCCACGCTGATCTCCATCCTTGAGCTCTTACGCAAATCCCCCGCACATAAAGCTATTCTTGACAAAATCTTGAGAGACACCGCCATTCCTACTGATCTGAATGTGGACCAGTTTCAAGCCATGGTGGGATACCTTTCCATTCCACACTCCCTTACTTTCACTGAAGCCGATGACGCCTCCGTAAGTCAGCCACATAATGCATCACTACACATCAAAGCCTGCATACACAAAAATCAAATAAAACGAGTCCTGATAGATGGAGGAGCAAGTCTGAACATTTATACATTGAGCACTATTAAACAATTGGGATATTCTGACAAAGCTATGAATTCTACAAATCAAATCACCATCAAGGCATATGATGATGAAGAACGTTCGTCCAAGGGCATAGTCACCTTGCCTCTCAGAGTTGGGCCAGTTACAAAGGATGTGGTTTGTCAAGTCTTGGATCTAGATCTCACTTATAACATATTGCTAGGACGTCCTTGGATTCATGAAATGAGGGCAGTCCCGTCTAAATATCACCAATGCATTAAGTTTCCTCACAATGGAGTTGAAATAATAGTTAATGCTGACCCAAATCCATTCATATATTGCAACAATCTGTGACCTAGATTAGAAATAACAATTCTAGCTAATCAAGAAGCTGTTCCATCTTCAGCATATGTGGATCCAGAATCATTGAAAGCTTCTACATCAAAGCAAACAGAGCTCAAAGAAAAATTCAAGGTTAAAGACCTAGGATGTGGTGAGTATATATTTCATGTTGACCAACTCCCACTATCTCCTAACACATTTTGTCAACAAGAACAATCTACAAACAATTTGCAATACCAAGGAATTGGGTATGAACCACCTAGTGTTGTGTCTACTAAGTCTGAATGCAAATCTCCTCTAGTGGTGCAAGCAACTCTTGATATCAATAGTCCTAAGAGTGGTTCCAGCGAAGAATCTATTAAACGTATTGCGAGCCCTCTTGAGAACTCACATAGCCTTACCATATCATCCACTCATTCCATTGCCACTCCACTTCCAGACTTGGATCAACAAGAATCACAAAAGCCCTCACTCATTGGGGATCAAAAATCAAGCTTTGAAAAGAAAAACCTAAAAGTCAAAAATAAAGAAAAGTCCTTTAGTCCAAATCAAAATCTAAAGCTATTGGACTCTGCAAAAATCAAAGTCAAGGATAAAAATCCTATGAAAGAAAAAGACAAGAGTTGATCTCCCCTAATATCAAAATAACTGGGGGCAAAAGTTTTGCAATTGCAAGTCAAAAAGCATACTTGTTGATCCTAAGTCTCCATCATGCTATCCTACTT
The DNA here is from genome assembly GCF_030272615.1 of Cryptomeria japonica. Classification (NCBI taxonomy): domain Eukaryota; kingdom Viridiplantae; phylum Streptophyta; class Pinopsida; order Cupressales; family Cupressaceae; genus Cryptomeria; species Cryptomeria japonica. The sequence continues at coordinate 183,393,307 of NC_081411.1, read as the reverse complement.
TCACTTCTTTTCACAATTATAAGCCTTCATAACTCATCCACTTGTTCCACACATCCATCCCCTTTTAGCGATACATCATGGACCTTTAATGGAACTTCCTCAAAGGACTTTGTTATCAAGGATGCCCAAACTTCTTTAGGTGGCACGCATACGGGCTTGTGTAGTCCACATACTAGTAATTCTATCTCAGTTCCTTCATCGAGGAAGACATTCAATCAAGCTACACATCATTCAGTCAAGGAACAATGCAACTACAATCACAAGGTAAAGCCTCACACATTTGAGGTAGGTGATTTGATTCTCAGAGAAAACCCCAAAAATCAGCAAGACAGAGAGAAGAAGGGCAAGTTTGAATCAAACTGGCTTGGTCCTTACATCATCACAACAGCCTATGGATCCGATGCATATTAGCTCTCAACTACAAAAGGTGAACCTTTGGAGGATCCTATAACCAACATGCACCTTTGCAAGTTTTACATATAGCTCTTTGGAATATCCTAATTTCAAAAATACAAAAAAATAAAAAATTTCAAAAATACAAAAAAATAAAAAATTTCAAAAGTACAAAAAAAAAAATTCAAAAAATTTCAAAAATACAAAAAAAATTATAAAACAAAAAAAAATCGTTACTTGGTGAAAACCTGGCAAACAGGCACCTTGTGACACAAAAAACATTGAAAAATCAAAAAAAGTAAAGAAAAACATTTCGTCTAATGGTGAAAACCACTTTGGTGGCGCCCTGGGCAAGTACCATGGTGAAAACTGGGTCACCAGCGCCATGCGTAGAGACATTGCTCCTCCCTTCTTCAGGATTCACTTTCATCCTTTCACTTTGCACACACTGACAACCTATTCATTGATAATAAACTTACCCATTCCCATCATGGCTTGTTATTGATCTACCCAAGATTGGTTAGCCATTCATAATAAACCTCCCTTTTCACCTCCCTTTCCATCCATAATAAATCAACTCCTATCTATGGCTAAGGCAAATCCTATGTCTAGTGATGGGTGTGGAACTGAGAACATCACATGTTTCGAGGAGTACAATTTCTTCCAGCTTCCTTCAGTCTATCCGTGCACAATCCGCAATAAAACAACATTTGCATCACAAATCTGCAATAAAGTTTCATCTTCTCCACAATAAAGTATCAGTTTCATGGATTCAGTCAGTTTCAGATGAGACACAGCAGCAACAATGGGCTTCAACAAATCAAATCTTTCAACAGACTCAGACAACATTATGGTTCAGTGCTATCTATCCTTTTTGTGAAAGTAAACATTGTGACCACAATCAAATAAGACTTATACAAGTGACAAGAGACACTAAACTTGAGGACTACAGTGGATGTTGGTGTCGAGTCTTGGTTTTCTTTTGATGTTATCTTTTGGTGACATGTCTTTTAGCTTTTCTAGGATGTCTTTGACTAGAGATTCTATCTCCAGGTTGTCTTTGACTAGAAAGGCGAGGATGGGGTATCGTCATCTATTTGTATTTGTTGTCTGTGGATTGTCTCTTAGTAATGCTATGACTTGTCCAAGGATATGAGGACACTATGAGTCTAGTGTGAACTGGGGCATTCCTTATTTGTGACTGTCTTATCTCCATGCAAATAGGTACAATGACTTTCTAGGTCGAACATATGCCTCGATTGTCATAACCTACTTGCCATAATAAAGCTCAATGATGATAACGCACAAGAAGCTCTTTCACTTTCATATCTTTTGTCTTCCATCCCCCTTTTTTGATTGACTTCCATCATCCTTCTCGAGTCCGTGTAGCCTGCTATCACATGATTGAGTATAATGACACACCAAAAACATTTGCATTTCATGTAGTTGCACATGCATTACCACATATAAGCATTTCATACATACATATAGATATCACAACTGCATCACATCCTGCACACAACACCTGTTAGCACAATTTACATTTGCATTATCATATTCATCTGCATTACATACATTCACATTTGCATCATGCATATACATATAAAATATAAAAGAACAAAAAAATATATATTGCATTGCATCATATACATATTTGCATCCATAACATCGAAACATACATCACATAGGTACACATGCATATAGCTGCCGCAAAGATGAATCATCTCATATATATATATAAAGTTTCATGATATAATGATGTCAAAATCATATGGCTACAATCATCCGTAGGTGTCTACATCATCATACAAAAATGGTACAATACTGATACATAAAGAGCCCTCTACGGCTATGATGAACTCCCTCCCTCAGAGCTGGCTGGCCTCGATGGAGTCTGAGCCCTAGAAGGACCCACCCTAAGATCATCTCTCTTGGCCCCTGTGTCCTCTACAACCACCCCTCGTGTCGCCCTATCCGGATAGAGGAACCCACTGATAACTCCTGCCAACACTATTGGTAGTGCTAATCTTGTCCATGTCATGGTATCCCATGCCACATGTCCTGCCCTCATCTCTAGTCTTGGGTCCTAGAATACTCGTCTCAGAGCCTCCCTATCTCCATCTCAATCATAGGGAATCAGCTCCCCATCGATCGGTATCCTCAGGATCCGGTATACATCCTCTAGGGTGACTGTCATCTCACCCATCGACAAATGAAAAGTGCAAGTCTCGGAGTGCCATCTCTTAGCCAGTGCAGTCAGCAATCCCATGTTCACCCAAAACTCAGGCACATACAACACATGTCTCAATCCCATAGCCTCGATTGCAGCTCGCTCCTCGGCTGTTAGCTCAGGTCGCAATCTTTGAGTCGATGGGAATCTCTCTCGTGACTCAGCATAGGCAAATACTCCTGCAATCACACAAATCAATCATCTCAGTCCTAGTGACACTCATTGTTCATCACAAAGTGTTGCTTCTATCCTAGTGGTACTCCCTTTTCATCACAAAGTACTACGTGTTTGACATTCCCTGTTCATCACAAAGTGATGCCCACATTTGCACTCACTGTTCATCACAAAGTGCTGCTCATATTTTAGTACTCCCTATTCATCACAAAGTACTATATTTTGCACTCACTGTTCATCACAAAGTGCCTTGATTTATCCTAGTCTTCCCTAGAGGACCTGCTTGAGTGTATCCTCTCAGCAGCTTATCCAATCGACAACGTACGTTCATCACAGAATTGCCGATTTGACCTAGAAGACACAAATTCACATTTTTGGACACAAACGCATTTTCCTAACATAAACACGCATTTATTGCACTACCTAAGATGCATTAATGACAACAATTAATGCAATAAAATACAAGGAGATTTGTGGTACTTACTGGCTTTCTTGCATCTATTGGCCTCTGAAATCGATGAATGCGATCGAATCTGTGAACCAAAGCCATTACTGGTGACTGTTGCTGCTCTATTTTCGCTCTGCACTCTGCTCTCGTGGATGTGTAGATGACAATGAGGATGTATTTTCCCCCGTGGTCTATCTTATAGACTGCCCTAGCCCTCGTTTCCCAAGTCAGTCTTCATTATCCCGTGACTCTGTCACTTTATCCGGTTAGTCCATTCTAGCCTCTTTTTCTTATCAAGAGATTGTCTGCAGTCTTTTCACACATTTTCATCCAATCTCTTGAGGGGGCATATCATTCCCATCTTGGGGCAACTCTGTATCAGTTCATCTTATCTTCTTTGAAACAACGCGGCAAGCCACATTGTCTCAAAAAGGGGCAAAATGTAGACACCCAAAATTGTCATGTCTAATTAAATAAATATTTTATTTATTTAATTATCTAAGCTTAATTCTTCTATTAATTAAATAAATCTTTATTTATTTAATTAATTCATTTATCCTCTTCTAGCCTTATTTCTCATTTAAATAAATACATTTATTTATTTAAATTATCTTTTTCCTAAATTAAATAAATATCTTATTTATTTAATTATCCCACTTCTTCTATTAATTAAATAAATCTTTATTTATTTAATTAATTCATTAACCTTTTCTACCCATGACACATGTCATTCATCTCTTAATTCATACACTACCTACCCCTTTCATTATTTTATTATTTCTTTTACCTACCCTCTAATCTTAGCCGACCTCCTTTTACACCTCTCAATCTTATCCCTCCATTTCATATAGTGTCTTCTATATAAGATGATATTTCCTTCATTATCATCCTAATGACCTAACTACTTGATCAATTGACTACACTATGATCCTACTTGCAACCACATTCCGTTCTTTGTTGAGCTCTTGTGCACATAAAATCTGAGAGCAAATATATCAAGCAAGATCAATGGAGATAGGAAGAATGGAGATCCAAACCCTATTGGACATGTGATGGTATAATCTTTGTGATTTCATTTGATTTGCATTGTCTTAGGTAATCTTCATATGTTATGGTGGATCTTTGTTGTTGTTAGGTTAGGGTTTTGTGGTTGAATTCATTTAGCCTTTCAATATCGTTATTATTGTTATCCATTTTCACCATATACACTTATCATGAAGGAATCGGTTTATTGAAATAGCTACAATTAGATAACATTATCTTTTAATTATATTTTGAATGATTGTTATGATTCCTTAACATGGATGTGTCTCATATGCAAGTGTACCCCTTTGAGTATTTACTCTGATTGGAGGATTTTGGTGTCTGATTTGAAAAGAGTGATCTTCATGAATCATGTTGGTATGTTGTTGAATGCAAGTATATCGTGCAAGATAATTGGTTAAGTGTTGATTGTGGTTGTACTTGCTTTATTCTGGTTGTGGTCTTATCTTGTGAATAGACCAGTTATCCGTTTCACACCTCCAATTGGTTTAACCTTGGTAGAAGGTTTGTATAACCAAGTTGTTTCTTCAATTTTGTTTTGAACTCCCTATGTCGGTTGGCTTTTGTGTTTTTCCTTGGAGTTCTTTGGAGGTTGTGTAGTGTCATAAGGAAGAGTGGCTTCTAAGTGGGGCCTGGGGCCCAAAGTGGCTGCTAGGATAACCCCTTGGAAGTTTGAGTAATAAGTAATAACTTAATTAATAAATTGGGGCTAGGTTCTAAAACATTCATTAAGATTAAATGTGCCCCGCTCATGGTTGAATGCTAGTACAGACTTAGGATACAATGGGAAGGCCTGGAATGACAAACCAACTACCTTATCTTCATGAAAAGTTTGTTGGGTCCATGTGAGTCATGGATGGGGGCTGGGGGTTCGGGAAAGGTTGCCATGATAACCCAGGATGGGGGTTGGGGCCTATGGAGGCCTACCAGGATAACCCATACTAGCTATGTGATGACACTCTTCCCTTATGTTCACTAGTGTGTAGTCTTGTGTTAGCTTTTCTTGGAGCACTCTTGTGGGAATCATATTTGTATGCTTACGCCTTATGTGAGTACCTGATGTACGTGTTAGACCATGTGATGCTTTATTGTGGTTTGCTTGAGGCCTTATTACTATCTCCTAGCATGGAGGCATGGCTCCTTTTTGGGCCACATGGTCGGGTGGTAGTGCCACTTTCCATTGGGTATTTTGTTCATGCTTTCTCGCAAGGGATTAGCTTTGTAGGTGCTCTACATGTATCTCTTGGATTCTTTTCATTCAATTGTACCAGTTGGATCCTCTTTGTTCTTCTTGGAACATATTTGTATCTCTTGGACCTTATGTGGTCGGTTGTATCATATGTATAGGTATGACTTCACGACAGTTGTAATTTGATGTAACCATTATGCTTTTTTATGATATTTGGCATTTTAAGTGCAATTGTAATATTACATTATCCTTGCAATGTAAAAACAATGTATTATGATGAGATTTAGATCTTTAATTAAATCATTGTTGTAATGTAATTGAATGTTTTATCATGAATGAAGCATAGAAATGTTAATGTTATCTCATGCAAAGTATGAACAATCATTGATTAGTGTAATTAAGTTCCTAATGGTTAAATATATTTCTTAAGTGGATTAATTAATCTTAAGTAAGGATTAATTTAATTAAGTAATTCATGTTGGGAAACCCTTTAGGAGTTTGAGTTAAGTTTTTTGCTTGTGCAACTTCTATTGCAATGTTTATCTTTTACGTTATGTGTTCGAAATTGTTTAAAATAAATAAATATTTTACACTATTTTCAAGTGTTTATAGTTGAATGCTTTAGGGTTTCTTGGTGGGGCATTACATGTTGTTTACACATTCAACCAAGTTCATATAAAAGGTGATACTGGTAAGACTTCTTATGAGCTATGGTTTGGTCATGTTCCTACTCAGAGATATTTCAGAATTTTTGGAAGCAAGTGTTATATCAAGAGAGATGAGGATATAAAAAAGTTTTATGTAAGAAGCGATGAAGAAGTTTTCTTGGGATACTCTACAAAGAGAAAAGCCTATTGGTGCTACAATAAGAGATTGAGAAAGATAATGGAAATTACAAATGTGAAGGTTAATGAGAACTATGGAAAACAGATCAGAGCATGAGGATATGATGATGATTAGAGTGTTGTTTGAACACTAAATTAGACTGAAGAATTGAAGCAGAATTATCCAGTAGAGAGAGTTAATCCAGATATTGCTACTGCTGATGGAGAGGTGCAGGAACCTGGAAATCTAAATAATCAGAAAACTCTGAGGTATGTGAGATTAAATCATTCAAAAAATCAGATCATTGGTGATAAAAATAAATGTGTAACGACTAGGAGAAGGCTAGCTACTAAAGAGGTATGTTTGATTTCTAAAATTGAACTTAAAGATGTTGTTGAAGCTTACAAAGATGAAAATTGGATGAAGGCTATGGAAGAAGAATTGAATCAGATTGAAAAGAATAACACATGGGAACTTGTGCCTAGACCTAAATACAAGAATGTGATTGGTACTAAATGGGTATTCAGGAACTGTATGCGGGAAAAGTGGGCTAATAAAACTCAATATATGAAAATATTCTAAATACTAGTCCACACACACACACACAGAGGACTTCTTGGTGCAAGCTATGGAGTAACGTAGTATCACTCAGCTTCCCAAGGTGGGTCCCATGGTTCTCTATCTCACAATGTCCTTCAAACCAATGTTTTTCTCTCAGATCACTGAGCAAAATGGTTCAGGGATGGCAAATGCAAGAACGAGGGATGCTCTGATAGATTTTAGTATGAAATGTGTTATAAGCTATGCATGATCTTTAAAATGCAATAAACTAAATGATAAGATGACAAGATTAGTATGAATACTATCATAGCATACTATATTTAGTCTATGATTGAACTAAAATGATAAAGAAATTATTCTAAACATGCATATTTAGTCTAATTTCTATTCTAAAGAGAGGCTAAATGATGAGCATATATGAAATGAGAAAGCTTGAATGTATTTGAGCATAAGTGTGATGCTACAAATTTGAAGGATGATTGTTCATGAAAATGGAGGAATGAGAGCTCTATTTATAGCAAAAACAGGGCAATGGATGGTCAGGATTGAAAGATTCAATCAAGGGTTGAATTTGAAAGTTGGGGATCTATGTGCACAATTTGCACCAATGAAATGGTGACAAGTGTCAACATAGGGTTGGGTTGAGAGAAGAGGTTGGAGGCATTAAAGGCTTGAGAAGACCTCATGGTTATCTAGAGGCTAAGGGTCAAGTCTAAATTAGGATTACCCACTGGATTAAGAGTTAATCCAAGGATAAACCTTTGTGCAAATGATTAAGAGATAATCATGGTCAAAGCATTAATGGCCTAATGAGACCCTTGGGTTGGATGAAGGTTGAGTCAAAACAAATGTTTTAACTATGTAGGAGGGTTTGAGTTAACCATTAATGGTTATTGGAGACTTTGGGGATTAAGTGGTTGAAAGTTGAAAACCTTCAATGGTTTTCAAAGACTTTGAGCCATTTAGTGGTTGAAGGTTGAAAACCTTTAATGGTTGTCAAAGACTTGAGGGTTTGAGAAGTGACTTCCTTTTGCTTAGGGATGTGACAAAGTTTAGAGGAGGGGTTAGGTTAATTAGAAGTGATTAGAAGATTCTAGAAGGGATTAGAAAGGGGTTTGAGATTTTGCAAGTGGATGGAGGGATAATAGGATTTAATTGAAATAAATGATTTAATTCAATTTGGTTGCAATTTGGAGAAATGAATAAATTAGATTTATTTAATTTAGGATAACTATTTAATTAAATTTGAATTTAATTAAAAGTGGATAGGGGGGATTTAATTGAATAAAATGATTTATTCATTAAATGGGTATAGTGAATTTAATTTAAATAAATTGAGTAATTTACTTAATTAAATAGAGGAATGTGGATAATTTAATTAAATTGGATTTAATCAAATAGAGAAATGAACATAAAATATTCATTTAGGAATATGGTCATTTTTATACGTCTACATTTTGCCCCTCTTTGAAGTGACGTGTGTGCACATGTTATTTCAAAGAAAATGATGCCTTATCATGATTTATGATCAATGAAATTTTTGTGTCGCTCTTTTGATTTGTCAGTCGTGCCCCGACTTTGATTTGATGTGTGATGCCCCAGATTCGATATTTTGATGGTGATGCCCCCTCGGGAGATGAATCAATTTTTTTTATTTTTTTTGGGTTTTTGAAAATTGATAATTTGATTGGATGAGTTGTGAATGGTGTGTATGATTTCGTTGATGTACTTTGTGTGTAAATTGATTCATCGCCCGATAAGTTACAAATGTTATGGTATAGGGGAGACCGCGACCATATTACAGGTCCATTGGGCTAACCCTAATTTCATTTTCCTCCTATAAAAGGGGAAAAGGACTTGATTTAGATTCATTTGTGCTTTATTGACTTTGGAGAAAGAGAATTTGGTCTGCAGAGAAAATGCCTATTCCATATCATAGACACCGTTTCGAGTGCGTTCGGAGGTATCGGAGACCTGCAGCGCGGGGACCACCAGTAAGTCAACGTTTTTGACCCTTTTTTGACTTTTTATTTTGTCATTTTTAGTCGTTTTTTGATTTTCAAAGTTCGGGTTTAACGGTTTAGCACGTCTAGGGTCTAGAGTAACGCATACGAAGTTTGAAGTAGCGCATCAAGTCGAATTTTAGAGGTCGCATCCAAAAAAGGTAGGATAGCACATAAAACTAATAGGTTAGCGCGTGCATGTAGAATAACGCATAGATAGTGTCGGGTAGTGCGTCCAGTCAGCAGGTTAGCGCATAGGGGTGACCTAGCGCATAGGGGTCACAGGGGTTCACATAAGTAAGGGAGTTTAGCGCGTAGGGTTAACCTAGCGCATAGGGCTAAACGGGTAGCGCCTGAGAGGTGTAGATTAGCGCGTAGACAGAGTCTAGTGCATGGGGTGGGTTAGGTAGCGCATGGGGGGAGAAAATTAGCGAGTAGAGTCAGTCTAGCGCATAGGACAAATAGATTAGCGCGTAGGAGAGATAGCCTAGCGCGGGGGATGGTTTTAGCACATTGGGTATCTGTTTTAGCGCATCAGGAAAATTTTTGCGAGATGAGCCGATTTGAAAATGTGTTTTGGTCTGTCTGTCATGTTTTTATGCGTTTTGCCCAATATGAGTGTTGATATAACTTGTTTTGATTTGCAATTTTTCAAGTTATGTGTAGATATCAATATGTTGTGTTTTATCAAAATATGATTTGTGTTGCATGTTTTGTTTCAAGTTCAATGTGTGAAGCCTGAGTTGTGTTACAAGCCGATATGGGTTGGAAACTTGAGTTGTTTTACAAGCTGATATGGGTGGGAAACTTGAGTTGTTTTACAAGTTTATGTGATGTTGGAGACTTGAGTTGTGTTACAAGTTTGGATATAGTTTTTGAGAACTTGAGTTGTTTTACAAGTTGATATGAAATGATAGGATTTTGAACTTTGATGTAGATGAGCAAATTGTTTCATTTTGTTGATGTAAGTTTGATTTTGATATCATTGATTTGATGTGGAAACTGATATTGGATTTGTTTTTCTTATTGACAAGAGCGATTGGGCATGGTTCAGTTGAGGGAGAGATTTCCCAGACCGTGGACATTGATACCGCGGTTGTCGCAGGCCGACCTAGACATTATCAAGAGATGTGGATTGACTTCTCTCCTGGATATGCCTCGGTTCACTGTGAACCGAGGGTTATTGACAGCTTTGGCAGAGAGGTGGCATAGTGATATGAACACCTTCTATTTTGCCACGGGAGAGATGACAGTCACACCTGAGGACTGTTATCGGATTCTGTGCATTCTTGTAGTAGGGGCACTTCTACCCTACGAGCAGTCAGAGGCGGGTGGCACAGAGGCACTGCGTCGGATTTTTCATGATGATACTGTTTGCGGCTATGAGATCCCATGGCAGGAGTTTTTGGACTTAGATTATGCACCGCTACCATCTGTTCTAGCAGGGTTCATTAGGGGATTCCTTTGTCTTGATCGCAGGTCAAAGGGATTCTCGGTGGGATGGGGCTTAGTGTTGGAGGAGATGGTCACTCAAGGCCGGAGGTTTGCATGGGGGTCAGCTATGCTGACTCATTTATACAGGAGTCTGCATGAGGTAGTATACCTCGGTTATGACAGTTTGTCAGCTGGCGTGACATTATTACAGGTATGGTGCTGGGAGTACATTCCAGCAGCAAGGCCACTAGCAGACAAGGACAGGCCCGTAGGTGCAGCATATGCCTACGGATACAGAGGTCTAGTTGTCCAGCGTAAGCTCGACAAACTAGAGCATTGGAGGAGGGTTTTTGATGACATAGATACGGTCACCTGGAGACCGTATACAGGATGTGAGGTGTGGGCTGAGGATGGGCTAGAGATGCCCTTTGTATTTATTACCAGGTATCTGATTGAGAGGACCCCGTTCGTGATTGAATGGTTTGTGGTGACCCAAGTTTTGAGGCAGTTCGGGTGCCAGTAGGGTATTCCTCAGGGAGCGTGCCTTTATGCACGGTGGCAGCAGGATGTGGTCGATTGGGGGCCAACTATTGATAGTGCCGTGGCAGTGGAGGAGTTTGTGGGGTTGGCCGGGCAGATCTGGGACTATGCCCCGAAGATTCAGGATGCGGGCATAACAGATGAGTTTGCTTGATTGTTTGAGGTGCGAGCAGTGGCCAGGATATCTGATCTTGAGGAGATGAGGCCAGCATTTGACTCAGATGAGGAGGAGGGAGACGGAGGAGATGATGGAGATGATGGGGAGGATGGAGGAGGAGGAGGAGGTAGAGGAGCCAGAGGGAGGCGGGGAGGTATAGTGAGAAGAGAAGATAGAGGTGTAGATAGAGTGGTGAGACAGGGGAGGATAGACAGGGGGAGAGGTGGATTGGCTATCGGAGCCAATGGAGAGGGGAGAGTGGGGGAGGTGCTAGCTACAGTGGGTGGTGAGGAGGAGCCTAGTTGACTAGCTCAGAGGAGGAGGAGGGATGCACTCCCACCTCCAATACTGAGGATAGGCCGAGTGGGAGGGGTTCCTCCAGCACAGGTACCACTACGGGTTCGAGTCTCAGGTCATATGGAGGATGCTTAGATCCGGACCTTGCAGATTACTGTGCAGCAGCTGCAGGCATAGATTTTGACTTATCAGCGATAGATTGCTCAGTTGACTACTGAGCAAGATACCGAGATAGAGCAGAGAGGGCGAGTGGAGGAGGTGGTGGCGAGTATGCAGAGAGCAGTGGCGGGTGGTCTAATGAGAGACACCCTTAGAGAGTTGGCGCTAAGAGCGCAGGAGGTGGAGTATTATAGGCGACATTATGAGGCTGCAGTACCCAGGGATCGACGAGTTGAGAGTTTTTCTCAGTCGAGATCGAGCCGATCTCGAGCCACTGGGTCACGATCTGAGAGCCGAGGTGTTACGGGGCCACCAAGACAGGACCCTCCTGGAGATCCAGGGGCGGGTGCATCTGGAGCGAGACCATCTCCGTCAGGGGATAGTCATACTTGAGAGGCATGGTCTCTGTTGTATTTTTGATCATTTGTATTTTTTGTACTAGACACAGTTTTGACACATTTTGTACATTTGGATCATTTTTGAGATATATATATATATATATATATATATATATATATGGCACCATTTTTGATCATGTGATGCATGTATATGGATGCATGTTATGTGGGCTATTTTTTGCTTTTTATGATGATGCAATGCTTAGATATATGATATAATGTGTGATGTAGGATGTATGCTTTTATATGCTGTGAGATGTATCTTGAAAATGAGATGTATGATTTGATATGCAGGATGTATGAATTGAATTATGGTTCAAATGATATGCAGTTAATGTGAAATGGTATGTAATGATGTTAAAATGATATGCAATTAATGATGTAAAAATGATATGCAACTATGTTTTTTGGTAGCATCCTCATTCTGCATTTACCATCCGATATAACCATTTGTTTGCTTTCTTTGTAAATATCATCATTGAGCATTGATTTGTTTAGGATATGTTGAAAATTTATACAAGCATAATGGTATAATTGAACCATATCGACCTAAGAAAAATTTACATGATGTTTGATTTTGTAAGATAGCACAAGCGTCAAAGTATAATTGAACCAGGACGACCAGAGTGCGTATTGCGTAAACAGACAAGATTTGATCATTTGTATGTGTGAAGCGGAATCAGGCCTTCAGTGATATGTGATGTATCACGTCTCGAGGCAAGTATTCACACAGTACAAGTGATCGCCTTCCAGATAGAAGACTAAGAAAATATTGGAGTTTCCCCACGATCTCTAACTGTGAAGCATTTAGTGAGACAAGGAAGAGAATCCAATAATTCAAAAAGTTCAAAATGCAAAACCAGTCAAGACTTTATGCAAGAATGCAACATTTAGTACTTCAGAAAATCATCCATCCTTGGTATTTGTGTGAATTGTTTTGTTTTGGTTTTTGTGATGAAGCGTTGTTTTGGTTTGTTGGATGTTATCTTTTGCGTTTTTTATTAGATGTGATGTTTTGAATGTTTGCAAGGTTTTGAACAAGTTAATGCCCCTAGCTGAGTGTGCCTCTTGATGTGAATATGTACAGTGATTCCAAGCCATGGTGGATTAGTGGTAAGAGGATATATATAGACAAATTAGGATAGTGACTATGCTAAGTATGTCCTGAATGGATATTTGCTAAGTGTCGGGTGATGGCCGATAGTGTTTGTATGGATAAAATGGTAGGGATATAGATGGATGAGCCATTCTTTCACAAAAGCGCCTGTTTACCAGGTTTTCACCATTTGTTTTTATTGTACTTTGTTTTTGCTTGTTTTTCTGGATTTTTTTGATTTTTTTGCTTATTTTGGCTTTTTCCGTGCACTAGGCCACTTAAGTGTAGTACCTTTTCAGATGAATGCTGTTAGTTGGTTCGTCAAGCACCTCTCCTTCAGAATTTGTTAGCTAATAGGCACCTGATCCATAAACTTATATGATGACATAGGGACCCAACCAGTTAGGTTCAAATTTCCCTTTCTTTTCGTGATCTTGCTGATTTCTTGGATTTTCTTTAAGGACTAGGTCACCAACCTTGAAGTTGCGGGGGATGACTTTATGATTGTAGCTCCTGCACATGCACTGCTGATATGCTTTGAGATGAGTATAAGCATGCTGATGTCTTTCATCTAAGAGTTCAAGGTCTTGCAGTCGGTTAACGTGATACTTTTCATCTGGGATTAATCCTTTCAAAGAGACTCTGAGAGATGGGATTTCTACCTCTAGGGGTAAAATGGCTTCTGATCCATATACCAATGAGTATGGTGTTGCTCCTGTAGGTGTGCGGATGCTGGTTCTATATGCCCAAAGTGCTGGATTGAGTTGTACATGTCAATCTTTTCCTGCATCATTTACTATTTTCTTGAGGATTTTTAGTATCGTTTTGTTAGATGCTTCCGCTTGACCATTGCCCTATGGGTAATATGGTGTAGAGAACCTATGTTGGATTTTGAACTTTCACTAGTTCCTGTACATCCTGGTTTTTGAAAGGTCGTCTATTATCTGTGATGATTGAACTTGGAATACCATATCTGCAGATCAGATAATTTAGGATAAAAGAGGCAATTTGTTTCTTGGTTACTGTGGTTATGGGAACTGCTTCTATCCATTTGGTAAAGTACTCTGTTGCTGTTATAATGAACTTGTGTCCATTCGAAGATGAAGGATGAATTTTGCCAACCAAGTCTAGTCCCCACTGACAAAAGGGCCAGGAAGTGGTAAATGGTTGTAGTTCTTGTGCTGGTGCATGTATCAGATTACCATGGATTTGGCATTTAGGACATTTCTTGGCGAATTGATAGGAATCTTTCTCCATTGTAGGCCAGTAGTATCCCATCCTTAGAAGCTTTTTAGCAAGAGTAGTGCCACTTGAATGTGCGCCGCAAATATCTTCGTGAAGTTCATGTAAAGTAGAATCGGAATCATTACGATCAAGACAACGAAGAAGAGTACCATCTAGACCTCGACGATACAAAGTATCAGCGGTAAGGGTGTAACAGGCAGCTTGTCGGATAAAGTTACGTTTTTGGTTATGGGATTGGTCAATGGGCAAGATATTGTGTTTGAGGTAGTCGTAGATGGGTCCATATAACGGAGAATCTGAACCAGTCAAGGCATAGATAACCTGGGATTCAGAATGGTCATAGGCGGGGGAGAACAATTTCTCTACCAGGAACTCATAACGACTCTATTGTTCTGGAATTTGTAGTAAGGAAGTGATAGTAGCCATTGCATCGGCTGCTTTGTTGTTCAACCTTGGTATTTGCTCGAAGGTGATGTGTACAAAATACTATTTGAAATCATCCACCATTCGCTTGTAGGGTAGTAGCTTGTCATCCTTTGTCTGATAGTCATTGTTGATTTGATGGACGACCAGTTGTGAGTCCCCATAGACTTTTAACTCTGTGATTTTCCATTCTATGGCCATTTTGATGCCTATGACCAGTGCCTCATATTCAGCCACATTATTTGTGCATGGAAACATAAGCCTATATGATCTTGGTATAGTGTGTCCTTTAGGAGTGATGAATAAAATGCCGACACCTGAACCATGTTGTGTATAAGATCCATCAAAGTACAGGGTCCATTGTTTAGTAGAAAGAGTAAGAACGTCCCTATCTGGAAATTCAATCTTCATGGTGTGTTTTCCTGGTAACGGTGCCTCAGCCAACTGATCTGCAATTGCTTGTCCTTTCATGGCTTGTCTTTCTGTGTATTGGATGTCAAATTCACTGAGAATCATGATCCATTTAGCCAATCGGCCTGTAAGAGCTACCTTGCTAAGTAGATATTTGAGAGGATCAATTTTTGCGACCAACTTGATGGTGTGTGCTAGCATATAATGTCGGAACTTCTGAGATGCGAAGACCACTATTAGGCAAGCCTTTTCAATGAATGTATAGTTGAGTTCATAGCCATTCAATGTTCTACTGATGTAATATATGGCGCTTTCCTTTCCTTGTTGATCTTCTTGTGCCAATAGTGCCCCCAGTGATATATCTGTTGTTGAGATATATAAAATAAGAGGCTTTTCTGCGACTGGTGGTACCAAAACCGGTGGATTCATCAGGTACTGTTTGATTTGGTAAAAAGATTCTGCACACTTGGCCTCCCATTTGAAGGGTACATTTTTGTGTAGTAAATGGTTAAATGGTAAAATTTTATTTGCTAGCTGAGCGATGAATCGCCTAATTGATTGAAGTCATCCTTGGAGAGATCTGAGTTGACTGATATTCTTTGGTGGTGGCATGTCCATGATGGCTTGTACCTTTGCTGGATCAACTTCAATACCCTTAGCTGAGACTATGTAGCCTAGTAACTTGCCTGATGTAACCCCAAAGACACATTTCTTAGGGTTAAGCCTGACTTGGAATTTCTCCAATCGATCAAAGATTTTTGTTAGGATACCAAGATGTTCTGCTCTCGTGAAGGATTTAGCTAGTAAGTCATCCACATAGTCTTCCATAAATGTGTGCATCATGTCATGGAATATTGTGGTCATTGCTCTTTGATAAGTGGCCCCTGCATTCTTCAGGCCGAAAGGCATAACATTCCAACAGTACGTTCCCCAAGGACAAGTGAACGCGGTTTTATCTTGATCTTCTGGAGCTATTTTGATTTGGTTATAGCCTGAGAAACCGTCCATTAGTGAGAGCATTGCATGGCTTGCTGTGAGATCTACAATGATGTCGATACTGGGCAGAGGAAAGTCGTCTTTTGGACAAGGTTTGTTGACGTCTCTGAAGTCAGTGCATATTCTGATACTACCATCTGGTTTTGATACTGGAACGATGTTGGAAATCCATTTTGCATAGTCAATGGGTCGGATGAATCCAACATCTAATAATTTCTTTAGTTCAGTTTTGACCATAAGTGCCACCTATGGATTCATCTTTCGTAGCTTTTACTTGACTGGCTTAACTCCTGTAGAGATGGACAAGTGATGCATGATTAAGTGTGGATCCACTCCAGGCATATCCACATAGGACCAAGCAAAGTTAATTTGTTGTTCTTTGAAGAAAATGATGAACGCTGATCTTTCTGCCTCTGTCAGAGATTCTGCAAGGTGTAGGTTCCTAACTGCTTCTGTGGTACTAATGTTGATTGATTGAGTGGGCTCAATCAATATGGGCGATTGCTCATGAAAGTGCTCAGGAAGTGTGTCAAGTCTCCCATCGTTAGGTGCCTTAAAAATGTTTTCACCCTCAGATGCATCCTTTATTTTTACTTTTTTGTGATCTAGAGCTGCCATTGACTGGTTTTCAGCATCAGATCCTTTATTTGGTTCATTTTTGTGACTGAGAGAGTTGGCACTCCCTGGTTTGTAGACATCGTTATTTTGTTCACTAGTAGAGCCTGTTTCTGGATTTACGGTACATAGGTAATGGATAATAGATTCATCATTGGAGAAAATTGGTATATCATGGATTTCAGGTTCATCCCAATCGATGAGGTAAGGAAAGACATGTGGTAAGGAATCATTAGGTGGATTAAGTTCGGCTACTGTGAGTGTTAGAACAGAGTTTTCATCGTGATTGTTCTTGGTTTTAAAGAAGTTCAGGATTTTGTCGAGGTCTTCGATGGTATTATCCTCTACATATACTTGCTTATAATGTTCTTGTTCGCTTTCCTCAGCGTCATAGATATTCTGCGGTCCAAATTCAAGAGGTCTATCTTCTGCGTTATGTTCTTCTTGGGAGATAGATATAGAATCAGTATCACTAGGGATATCTGTAGTAGCATTGGAGCAGGTACCCCATTCATATTCATTGGAATCAGTCTCGTAGGCATCATCCCAGATTCTATTTGTGCTGTAAATAGGTATGTTATATGGTGAAAAGAAATCTTTGATGATGGATACCATTTTGATGGTTTTTGTTGATTATGTGTCAGATCCATCCTCTACTTTCTAGATTTGTTCATAGACTGTACTTCCTCGGGGAGGAAGAACGATATCTAGAGATGACATGATTTGTTCTTGAGATATTGGTGTCTGAATATGAGCCACTACTGCAGATAGGGCCTTCTTATGACTTAGAAGCTTTTCCTGATGTAACTTCTGATCTTGATGTTCCCGTGCCTTGCGGATTGTTTCTGCTGATTCAAAGAGTGCTTCCTACCAGGAATCTTCTTTGTACTTCTTCTTTACTTTCCATTGAGGTTTGGTACATAGGTGTGGCGGCTGTTTCAATAGGAACGTGAGTTTAGAACCCAATCCTGCTTTGTTTCTGCTAGGTTGTGAAGGAAGATCTATAGGTTCAGTGACTCTTTCTTTGCATTTTCCAATAGGTCCTTTACCGCCATATCCAATTTGCTTCATGATTAAGTAGCATTTTCCATACAGGTGTGTTGGTAGAACAATGTCCAGAGTAGCTACTCTATGATTATCTTCTTCATCTTTATATAACCAGCTAAGAACATTTTTGTCTTCTGATTCATGTGCGAGAGTGCCCAGTTGGATGAAAGTACCATCAAATTTGGTGATGGGCTGAGTAACCAGATGTGTTGATGTAGTAAGCAATCCATGAGATCTAGGGGATGTTGGCAATTTAGCCAAACATAATGGTTCCAAAGAGTATTCTCCCATACCTTGGTCTTTAATTTGCATTTTCTGTTTGAAGTCTCCCCATAAGGAGTTGGATTTTGCTGTGTGTTGATCTTATGTATAGGATCGCTGCTTTTCTCTATTATGAGGAACCAAACTATCCTGGGCTACCCCCATTGCGTTGCAATGTTGAAATGGATTGTGATCAGCAGATATGAATATTTCTTGTCCATCATAAGAAAACTTGACACACTGGTGATACGTAGAAGGTACTGCTTGCATTTCATGTATCCAGGGTCGTCCTAACAAAATATTGTAGGTTAGATCAATATCTAAGACCTGACATATAGTATCCTTTTGTACTGGTCCTACTTGAATAGGCAATATCACTGTTCCTTTAGAGGACCTTTCCTCATCATCATATGCTTTTATGGTAATCTTTTTGCAGGGATCAATAGATTCTTCTGAGAAGCCTAGTGCACGGATAAGCTTTAAAGTACATATATTAAGGCCGGCTCCTCCATCTATTAGGACTCTTTTGACTCGGTGTTTGCAAACAATGACTTCGATATGGAGAGGAGTATAATGTGGATGGATCAAGGAAGCATCGTCACATTCTGAGAAGGTGAGGTTATGAGGTTCACTCATATGGGCAACCATGGCTTGAAATTTGTCTGTATCCAGATTTTGAGGTACATTGGTTTCCAATAGCGCTTGCTCTAATATGTCTTTGTGCCTTGGTGATAGTTTCAATAATTCTAGGATAGATATCTGAGCTAGAGTCTTGCGTAGTTGGCTAACCAAGTCATATTGGATTTTTGGTGTGGTAGTTGTAGGTGTAGTATGTCCTTTCAAGACATATTTCTGAGTTTGGGTTGTGACATTGACAGATTCATGATTAGGCTGATCTCGAATGGTGATGACATTGACTTGATGATCTTCAACTGATATGTGGTTGATGGTGTTGTTGTAGATGTGATTAATACGAGCTCTGCGTGTATCATCTGAAGTTGATGCTCCATCTTTTTTGTAATTGGGGAGAGGATTTTTGAAGGCTCCGTGATCATCATTTGTCTTGAGACCATCCACCGTTAAGTCACCTCGATCAATCATGTCCTATACTATGTGTTTCAATCTCATGCACTCATTTGTTCTATGACTCTTGTTGCGATGGAAATCACAATAGTGTGAATCATTCCACCAAGGAGGTTTGATTGGGGGTTCATAGTTGTTGATTGGAGGCAAAGAAAGAATCTTGTTTGCCAAAAGTTCTCTGAATGCTGATTCTAATGATTGTCCCAGTGGTGTGAAGATACGCTTTTGGAAATTGTTCGTATTGTTGCGTGAATTGTTGTTAGGTCCTGGATTCATGTTTTTGCTTTGAGTATCATTGGTGTTGTTTGTGTTGAATCATCCTTGATCAGTGTTTTGCGCATATATGTTAGCACTGGGAGTAGCATTTTTAGGATTTTTCGTGTTTTGAGGATTTCCAGATAATGCAAGTACTAGTTATTTAGATTTGGGATCATGTGTTTCATTGTTTCCTTCATTTTTGTTTCGAGTCCAAAATCGAGATTTGTCAAGGTTGGTGTTGTTTTGGTTATTGTAGTTTGATGAGTTTGTTCCTTCCTTGTAGAATTTGAGTGTTCCCTTTTTGACACATGCTTCTTCCACTTGAATGCCATTTTCAATCAATTTAGCGAAAGATGGTATGCATTGAAGTTTTAGTCTGTAACTCATCTCACCATTCAAGTTATCGATGAAGATTTCCATTTTCTCCTTTTCGGGAATATCTCGAGGATATCGTGATACCATGCATCACCAGCATTGGAGGAACACCATGAATGTTTCGTTGTTCTTTTGTTTGGTGTTGCAAACATCTAGCATGGTTATGGCATGTTGGATGTTTTAGGAATAGTGGGTTATGAATTTGTTAACCAACTCATCAAATGATCTGACAGGTGGTAAAATTTTGGATAACCATTCCATGGTTTGTCCTCCCAAGCTTCTGAGGAATAACCTCATCAAATAGGTGTCATCATGAGCGAATTCAAGGCTCAGTGTGCAAAATTCCCAAACATGATCTCGGGGATCACTTTTCCCATCATATTTATCAAATTTGGGAACGTCTGAGTTTGGAGGAAAAGGCACCATGTTCAAGCTTCTGTCAAATGGGTAAGGACAGATTTCATTTAAAGAGTACCGCACTATTGTCCCTTGTTGCATATCTTGTATTTTCCTTTGCAACATTTGCATTTGTTGAGTAAGGGCTACCAAAGGTATATTGTCTTGTCGAGGGAAAAGTTCTTGCCTTGTATTGGTTCTCAGCTGAAAAGGTGTAGTAAATGGTATATTTTGCTCTGGTGTTTCTAGCTCAGGTATACGCATTTCTGGTATGCGTTGTTCTGGAATGTGTTGCTCTGGAATATGTTGTTCAGGTATGTGAGTTTCTTCTTTTCTGTGTTGTTCTTGATATGCATATTGTCGAGATCCGGTTTGAAAAATGTTTGGGTCTAAATCTTCAGGAAGTTTAACGCCTTTTCTTGTAAGCATCAACAGATATTTTTCTACGGGTGGAACTTCAAAAGGATTTGACAATCTTCGATTCATGCTGGACTCAGCGTGTGCCTCGCTTTGTTTGTTACTTTTAGAGCGAGTAACAGGCATTTTAGTAGAAACTTTCGGTGACAAAGGGGATAAAATCCTCTTCGATGTGTTGCGCGGGGGTGGGTGGTTCTGGTCGAGATGTGTTATACGTGATGCACTCGTTGGGTAAGAATGCTAGATTGATTTTTCCTCCACGGTTTATGGTTTGATTAAAAGTAGACTTTTGACAGTATGCTCTTGTTTTCAAGGGTTCCTTGTCAAATTCGCTAGATTTGTTTTGGATATACTTTTTGACGTGATGAAGGAATACCCGATGAGATTTGAAGAGTTGACGATTGATGTATAAAAACTTATTTCTCTTGATGAATTTGGAAAAACTAGGTTGTTGTTTCTTCAACGTGATGTTACGATAGAGGCTCTTTCTTCTCAGATTAAGAGGATTAGTCATGCATGAGTGATCAATGGTTTCCTTTGATTGGTTTGGATTCAGTTGATTCTTGTTTTTGAAAATTTCAAATCTTACTCTATCAAAGTGAAGGTTTAGATGTCCCTTCACGACAAAGCGTATCAAATGATATGGATAAAAGCTTCCTGATCTGGAAATTGTATTTGACAATGTGAAAATTTTAAACAAGTTGTAGCATCGGAATTAGGAATCATCAAAGTAATATATAAAAGGACATATTATTCATTATTAGCTCAATCACACATTGCAATGATCTAATCCTAAGCACACTCAATAGAGACATAAAAACAAAGCATTCAAAATGAAAGATTATGCAAACCAAATGCAGAATTGAATGCTCCTTCCATGCGGCTCCATTGTTCTTCTTTCCTCTTCAATGGATTTGTGGATCTCACCTACAAGTGCACATACAATTGAAAGCAAGATTGATGAAAAGCTCAAGAGTACTAGAAGCGTAAGTTCGATAGTTTGATTAAGGATTCGGATTAGCTTTGATTGAAAATCATCCAATTTATAGAAGAATTGGATAAATGACAAGATTAGCATGATGCAATTCAAATGGAAATTGCAAATCAATATGACAAATTATGACAAATTATGCACTTTCCATGCACAATTTGATTGATTGATAATTGATGACAAATTATGACACATTCTACGTCAAAATTGATTGATTGTCAATTATGACAATTTATGACAAATTGAAATGTCATTCCCATAGAATTAGGAGAGAAATAGGAGGAATTTGAAATTAGGAAATTAAGAAAATTAGAAAATTGAAATTGATGACAATTAGGAATTAGAAATTGATGGAAAAATAGGAAATTAGGAACTAGAAGAAATTAGGTAAATTAATTAATAATTTGTCATTTATTAATTAATTTACAAGAGGAAGAATAATTAGCCAATTAAATAAAGATTTAATTGTAACTTAGGATTAATAAATAATTTAGTAACCCTAGAAGAAGAAATGACAAATTAGGTTAAATGAATAAATCATAAAACCTTAGAAGACGAATTAGAAATGCGAAAATGACAATTAGGTCTTGATTGAAGATAATTAATGTCATGATTTTGAATTGATAAATGACCAGTGCGACAAAATGATTGATTAAGAAAATGCACCAATTGACGAGGAACAATGACAAATTGATCCAAATTGACATAATTGAGACAGACAATGATCGATGACAAATCGGTCGCAAAATGACAAAATTGATAAGAGGACAACGATCGATGACAGAATATATTGCAAAACGACAGGATTGAAAATGACCATGATCGATGATAAATCGATCGCAAATGACAAGATCGAACATGACAACGATCGATGACAAATCGATCATAAAACGACAAGATTGATAAACCGATCGCTAGATGACAAGATTGAAAAGAGGACAAAACCCTAATTAGGATTGACGATGTCCAAAATGATAAGATTGATGATAAGATTGATAAGAGAGCCACGATTGATGACAAATTGATCGCAAGATTGACTGGAGGACAAAACCCTAATTAGGATTGACGATGTCCAAAATGATGACAAATAAGCACACACATTGATGCAATAGGATAAGATCGATTAAAATCATGACTGGATAGTGTTGTCGACAAGACCAAATTCGAGAGCGAGATAAAGGAAGAATGTAGAAGAATGACTCGATGTTCGCAAATGATAAAAACCAAGTGCGTGACATAGGAGAAATGTTAATGTGATGCAAAAAACCTAAAATGAGGCAATGCGCAAATGTTAAAGTATGACTTCACAAGCGTTGACCATTTTTAGGTGTCTACACAAGTGTTTTGAGATAAAAATCCATAAGATGGTAAAGGATTCTATTGATACTGATGATGAAATTTTCTGGATTATGATAGGAGAGACATCCTCTATTGTGTGATTCGTTTAGGATTCTGACAACTTTTGTTTTGACACAAATTGAGCTCAAGAAATAGTTTTAGTGGTTTGTTTGTCACTCTTGTTTGATGAAAAATGGTTGTTGATGAAAAAGGCTTCTAAAAATGGTTTTTGAAATTTTCAAAATTTTTTCGGTTGGCTCTCTGTTTTTCTGTTTTAGATCACGTGCTAGAACAAAGTCTATATGCGCTACTGAAATTACTTGATGTGCTAAAAGAATAACCACACGTGCTAAGCTGCCCCTAGACACACGCTAAAGTTTGGATTTTTGGAAAATTGTTGTCTAACTGTTGACAAAGCTATGCGCTATCTTGGGTCTGCCACGCGCTAATTGTTTGACTGTACGCGCTAATTTGTGGTTTCCACGCGCTAAAGTTAGGACTATTTAAAAATTGTTGTCTAACTGTTGAAAAATCTATGCACTACCTTGGGCTTGTGACGCGCTAACTGTTTGACTTTATGCGCGAACTTTTGGTTCCTACGTGCTAAGATGTTTCTTCCACGCGCTCGACTATTTTTCGGATGCGCTAAAAGACTTTACACTGTTTTGCCTTATGATAAAAATGCTACTATTTTGAACCAATGCGCTAATTAGACGTTTGGATGTGCTAATAGAAGTATTCCACGCACTAAGAGATTGCTATGATGCGCTAAACTGCCTTGATGATTTTTCTTTGGTTTGGTTTTTGTCGATTTTAAAATTTTTTGTGAATTTTTCAAGCTTGATGGATGATTTTCTGAGGTAATAAATGCAAGCACGACACAAAAAGTACAACCATTTTTGCTTAATCTAACAAAAAGTGTATGTTCTGCGAGGATGTGTTCAAATCCCCAATGTTTTAACAGGTTTGGATACAAGTAATACACTTCAGAAAGACTCTTTAGTCAAGGGTCATAAATAACATCATAGCCCACTAGTCTCGATACTCCGTCAGCTCAAACAACCATGTCACCCCCTAGAGGGCGACCGTTTTTTTTGTCTTTTGCTAGAAATTAACTCAAAGTGAATCGCTTCACAGTTGAGTAGCTATCTTGGGAGATATATGGTGAGTAATCTTGGGGGCAGATTCTTCTCCACCCTTGCACTATGATGTTATAAATGTCTGGTTACTGACTCGGCTCAAAGTTTCTATTTCTATGGTTCGTAATCAGGCTTCCTGTTCGGCCCGTCAGTGATAAACTTCCTCAGGAGGCTTCCCAACCTTTAGAACAAAGGCTTTACGTATCTCAAGGATACTAGGGGAAGGCTAATCACTGCGTGCAACCATTGAAAAGGACTTTCGTCACTTTCCACATTTGATTATAGTGGGTTGGAATTCTTGGCATCAAAGCCGTTCCCTTCACACCGGCCATAAATGGCTTTAAGAGTTGATTCCAACTCCTCGGGAAGGCAGGTCTGCTAAAGGTTTTATTGCTTGAATTTAAAGAAAGTTGTAAGAGTGGTCTGGATTTTTGGTCACCCAGTTAAGGGGAGAGCATATTCCTTCCACTTTCGAGACAAAGAAATCAATTTGGTTTATTTTATCCTTTCAAATTAGTGATTTGCTAAAATCTATGTGGAGATGTTGCTCCACAAACACATGGTATTTGTTTTATCCTTTCAAAGCAATGATTGTCTGATCTATGAAAAAGAAATGGTCAACAAAGCAAATTCGATGTTTTGGTCAGCAAAAGAAATTGCTAAAAAGGGAAGAGCTTCCCTCTTTAGTTGTAACTGACTCTGGACTTGTGTGATTCTTTTACTTGACAGAAATTTGAAGTGAATCCTTTTATGCACCAAAGGATGGTGAAGTTCGTTTTAAATCCCTTTTTTGCAAAAATGAAAATTGTTGTGTTGTGGTTCGTTTTACAACCCAAAGTAAGGTGAGTTCAATTTTTTTTTTTTTTTTTTTAACTAGAATTAAAAAGACTTTAAATTTTAACTAACTAGAACAAGCTAGTAAAATTTAAACAATTTATAGTTCTAAAAAAAAAGTCACTAAGCTCTTCCCCTTGCAATAAAATGTTAGAAATCCTGCAAAATACCACCACAGTAGTTAGAAAAACAGAGAATTTTGTGGACTTCAACAAGTCTAAAATTTCATTCCCGGTTACAATTTTTTGTTTCTGTCTTGGATGCGCTACATAACAGACTGCATGCTCTATGATATACACTTGATGCGCTACTCTGTTTGCTGAATGCACTTTTTCTCTCTCGCTGAGACCTGCAGGAAAATTGGAAATTTGATGCGCTAACGTTTGAATCGCACGTGCTGAATGATGACCTACAAGCACTGAATTGTGGGATGGATGCGCTATTTTGCTTATTGCATGCGCTACTCTGTGTTTCGCCTGCGTCGAGACCTATAGGAAAATATTAGTGGAAGTTATACGCTAAAGAAAGGTCTTTACGCGCCAAAGTATAGAGCCCACGCGCTAAACAGTAAGCGGGATGCGCTAGACTGTTAACCAGATGCGCTAGGGAATGTTTCCGACACGCCGATTCCTGTTTCCCGCGGACCTGCAAAAGTCATTAGTTTGAAAAAATGATTTGTTATTTGGGGTCGAGCCCCACGGTGGGCGCCAGAAATGTATGTGGGAAAAGTGGGCTGATAAAACTCAATATATGAAAATATTCTAAATACTAGTCCACACACACACATAGGACTTCTTGGTGCAAGCTATGGAGTAACGTAGTATCACTCAACTTCCCAAGGTGGGTCCCATGGTTCTCTATCTCACAATGTCCCTCAAATCAATGTTTTGCTCTCAGATCACTGAGCAAAATGGTTCAGGGATGACAAATGCAAGAACGAGGGATGCTCTGATAGATTTTAGTATGAAATGTGTTATAAGCTATGCATGATCTTTAAAATGCAATAAACTAAATGATAAGATGACAAGATTAGTATGAATACTATCCTAGCATACTATATTTAGTCTATGATTGAACTAAAATGATAAAGAAATTATTCTAAACATGCATATTTAGTCTAATTTTTATTCTAAAGAGAGGCTAAATGATGAGCATATATGAAATGAGAAAGCTTGAATGTATTTGAGCATAAGTGTGATGATACAAATTTGAAGGATGATTGTTCATGAAAATGGAGGAATGAGAGCTCTATTTATAGAAAAAATAGGGAAATGGATGGTCAGGATTGAAAGATTCAATCAAGGGTTGAATTTGAAAGTTGGGGATCTATGTGCACAATTTGCACCAATGAAATGGTGACAAGTGTCAACATAGGGTTGGGTTGAGAGAAGAGGTTGGAGGCATTAAAGGCTTGAGAAGACCTCATGGTTATCTAGAGGCTAAGGGTCAAATCTAAATTAAGATTACCCACTGGATTAAGAGTTAATCCAAGGATAAACCTTTGTGCAAATGATTAAGAGATAATCATGGTCAAAGCATTAATGGCCTGATGAGACCCTTGGGTTGGATGAAGGTTGAGTCAAAACAAATATTTTAACCATGTAGGAGGGTTTGAGTTAACCATTAATGGTTATTGGAGACTTTGGGGATTAAGTGGTTGAAGGTTGAAAGCCTTCAATGGTTTTCAAAGACTTTGAGCCATTTAGTGGTTGAAGGTTGAAAGCCTTTAATGGTTATCAAAGACTTTGAGGGTTTGAGAAGTGACTTCCTTTTGCTTAGGGATGTGACAAATTTTAGAGGAGGGGTTAGGTTAATTAGAAGTGATTAGAAGATTCTAGAAGGGATTAGAAAGGGGTTTGAGATTTTGCAAGTGGATGGAGGGATAATAGGATTTAATTGAAATAAATGATTTAATTCAATTTGGTTGCAATTTGGAGAAATGAATAAATTAGATTTATTTAATTTAGGACAACTATTTAATTAAATTTGAATTTAATTAAAAGTGGATAGGGGCGATTTAATTGAATAAAATGATTTATTCATTAAATGGGTGTAGTGAATTTAATTTAAATAAATTGAGTAATTTACTTAATTAAATAGAGGAATGTGGATAATTTAATTAAATTGGATTTAATCAAATAGAGAAATGAACATAAAATATTCATTTAGGAATATGGTCATTTTTATATGTCTACAGGAACAAATTAAATGAAGCCAGTGAAATTGTTAAAAAGAAAGCAAGACTGGTATGCAAAGGATATTCATAGAAAGAAGGAATTGATTTTGAGGAGGCTTTTGCTCTAGTAGCTAGACTTGAAGTTGTTAGACTATTGCTTGCATATGCTTCTTATAAGGATTTCAAGGTATATCAGATGGATGTCAAGTCATCCTTTCTGAATGGTGATCTTGAGGAAGAAGTCTACATTGAGAAACCTAATGGATTTTCATTATTAGATGATGGAGACATGGTATGAAAATTCAAGAAAGATCTTTATGGTTTAAAACAAGCCCCTAGAGCCTGGTATGCTAGATTAGATAAGTATTTACTAAAATTGGGATTTAATAAAGGTACTGCTGATAGTAATATATCTCTCAAGATTGAGAATGATAACATTTTGATTGTTGAAGTTTTTGTTGATGACATTATCTTTGGAGGAGATGATAACTTGAGTATGAAGTTTGTTGGTGATATGTAGAAATAATTTGAGAGTCTATGATAGGAGAAATGAATTTTTTATTAGGTTTATAGATTTCATAGACCGAAAAAGTTATTTTTATATCTCAAGCTAAATATGTAAAGGAATTGTTGAAGAAGTTTGGGTTAGAAGATTCTAAACCAGTTGGAACCCATATGGTGACTAGCTGCAAATTGTCTAAGAATGATGAATCTTTGAAAGCTAATTAGACCTTGTACAGATCCATGGTTGGTGGAATGCTATACTTGACTCAGACTAGACCTAACATTATGCATGTTGTGTGCATGGTTGCTAGATATCAAACTGATCCGAAAGAGAGTCATGTCACTGATGTAAAGATGATATTCAAATATCTAAAAGGAATTGTGGATTATGGTTTGTGGTATTTGAGGAATGATGATTTCATATTATATGCTTACACTGATGTTGATTGGGCTAGTGATGTTGATGACCAGAAGAGTACCTTCGGTGGTGCATTCATTTTTGGTAAGAAATCAGTTTCATGGGCAAGTAAGAAACAAGATTCAGTTTCCCTATCTATTGTTGATGCTGAGTACATTACTGTTCCTAGTAATTACACTCAGGTAGTTTGGATGAAACAAATGTTGAGAGATATCAGAGTTATCTATGATGGGCCTACTATCATATATTGTGACAATTCCAATGTGATTAATATGTCAAAGAACCTGGTGCAACATTCAAAGACTAAACATGTATCAATCAAGTATTATTTCTTGAGAGAAAAAGTCAGTGAAGAGGAAGTGAAGCTAGAGTATGTATCTACAAAGGAACAAATTTCTAATATTTTCATCAAGCCTTTTCCTGTAGATACATTTGTCTATTTGAGAGACAAGTTAGGGGTATCTACCCCTCCTGATGGGAAGTAGATGCATTGAGTTGCATCAATCTGGTGGACTTCATAGTCTTATCTTTTTGTCTGGATTGATGAGTGTATGTTGCTCCTTTGATGGAGTAGTTTGTTTGTGGTTCAGTTGAGCTGATTTATTTATCTAAGGGGGAGAGTTTGGTTTTTTATTTTGAGAACCTTTATCATTGATGTCAAAGGGGGAGAGAAGCATGTGAAAAACTATTTTATCTGCTTGATATTAGGGGGAGTTTGTTGGAGATGTTTTCTTTTTTTGCATTGATTGTTTTTCACATCCATATGTTTCTATCAATGCCAAAGGGGGAGATTGTTGGACATTGTTGCCGCTAGGATATGTTGTTGTCATTGATGCCAACATTTTCTTATGATTTATTGCTCAGGTGGTTGCAGATTGGTTTATTGGGATCATGGTTCGACATATGGAGTATTTCTAGTATGATTACATCTTTCCATATTGGTTTATGTGATTCAAAAGCTTAATTGATCATATCATATGATCCGATTTGCACTTTGGTTTTTCTGATCAGTGCTTTGTAGAGTTTGGTATCTCCTCTGTTATATTCCAGTGTGATCAGATCTTGAGTTGATATTTTGGGAGATTGTTTGGGATGTTCATGTGTATCTATATTTTAGATGGTTTGTGATCTGCTGCTCCACAAGCTATCTTTCTAGTCCGAGTTGTTGTTGTTTGAGTGTTCTTGAGTTTTAGATGTTGATCGATGAAGTTTTGATAAGCAATCTTGGTGCAGTTGTTGCAGATGATTCTAATGTGCTTGTTGGTGTTTCCTGACCATGTTCTATTTTTTTTGGTGGTCTGCATTGATTCTTGTGCACGTTCTTGGTGATTTTGTTGATCCGGTGATATTCTTCATGTTATGCGATATTCTTGGTGGTGTAGCATGTTGCGGTTGATCTTGGTGTGATTTTCAGTGGTGATGTGTGTTTGGAGATTTGATATAGGTCAATGTTATGTCATGTATATCATTATATTGGTCTGATGGTCGATCTTTGTATCGTGAGATATAATTTTGTAATTTCGAGATGAGGGTTTATCCGACCTTGTTGCCAAGGTTGATGGTCAATATATATAGATGATTTAGTCATGTAATTTGAGTGTTGATGTAGTGTCTGCATTATCAGAGAGTGGTATATGTGGTGCTTAAGTGAATTTATTCTTCGATATGGTGTATTGAGAAGAGATTGTTGCAAGACAAACAAATGTGCTAAATCAAAACTACCATCAGGCATAAGGAGATGCTATATTTATAGTTCTTGTAATCCAGATTGTAGTCCAATCATTGGGTATGTGCAGGAGCATGGTGTGCCAAAACATGCCCTTAAGTGACAATGAAGTTTTAGAAAATCAGAGTTATGCAACTTGACATGAAAATTTGAATAAGTTGTGAACATTATTTTTAAAATATGTAAGAAGAGAATCTATAAAAAATTGAATGTAGTTTCTAAGCTACTAGTTGTTTTTTGAAAAAAAAAATCCTATTTGATGAAAATTTCAAATTTCAATGCAGTGGTACTAAAATTTTAGGAAAAAGATAAGAAGTAGACGTATGTCTGACCACCCTAATCACAATCAAATCATAATATTTTTTATAATATTTATAATAAAAGTATTAGATTCATGTCCGAATGTGACACACATTTTTTATAAAGTAAATAATTATTTATGAATTTTTTACTACAACTTTTCATAAATTCAGAAACTCCTACGTCTGACCACCTTAACTTGGTCAAAACCTTATGATTTTTTTTAAAATTTTTTTCCTATAGTAGACGAAGCATAGGATGTCATGCATGTTTCAGATTCAAAAAATGTTATACCATTTGAAAGTTATGAGTGTTTTTCAATCAGTCTATCAATTAAGACTTTTTCCATAATTCAATTAGAAAATAAATAATAATTATTTATTAAAGTCAAAATAAGACAAGCCTTATATTGTTGGAAAGCTGAGAATGTTCTTAAAAAACCCTTTTCGTTTTATCAATTTAGGCTATGAAAAAATTCGTCAGCCACCAGTGTAAAGTCTGGAGAATCAAGGAATACTGAAGAACACATTTTTTCATTTGACTTTACATGCTTGTCACTTCCAAGCCAAATCCCAAAGCATTCCCGAGCCAAAATTTTGAATTCAAAATTTGTACAACTAAAACCGAATATCTGGTACAATTGGATATCTGATTTTAATAAGTAAATTCAGTTACTAAATTTGCACATAATTAATCTATTGTTTATTAATATACTAATATATAATATTTTAATATATTAATTTATAAATAAATTAGTACATGATATTAGGGAGAGGGAGAGGGGGGAGTGGGGAGAGAGAGGGAGAGAGAGAGGGGGGAAGGGAGAGAGAGATAGAGAGATTAGGGGAGAGGGAGAGAGAAATAGAGAGATTAGGGGAGAGAGAGAGAGAGAGGGGGGAAGAGAGAGAGAGAGAGAGAGAGAGAGAGAGAGAGAGAGAGAGAGAGAGAGAGAGAGAGGGGAAGGGAGCGAGAGAGAGAGAGAGAGATGGGGAGTGGGAAGGGAGAGAGTGATAGAGAGATTAGGGAGAGGGAAGGAGAGGGAGGGAGCGAGAGAGAGAGAGAGAGAGAGAGAGAGAGAGAGGGAGAGGGAGAGAGAGAGATAGAGAGATTAGGGGAGAGGGAGAGAGAGAAATTAAGGGAGCGAGAGGGGGGATATATATATATATAGAGAGAGAGAGAGGGGAAAGGGAGAGAGAGATAGAGAGATTAGGGGAGAGGGAGAGAGAGATTATGGGTCTTATGGTGTCCTAAGGAGACATATTGTGTCTTACGACCCATTAGGATACCATATAACCCATTAAGACAACAAATTGTGTTGTTATAGGTCATATTGTATCCTAAGGGGTCATATTATGTCATATGACCCCTTTAAGACACCATATGACCCCTTAGGACATAATATGACCCTTTACAACTCTATATGGTGTCGTTATGGGTCATATGACCCCTAAGGATAATATATGACCCCTTATGACACCATATTGGATCGTTATGGGTCCTATGGTGTCCTAAGGGGTCATATTGTGTCCTACAACCCCTTAGGACACCATATTACCCCTTAAGACACCAAATTGTGTTATAGGTCATATTATGTCCTAAGGGGTCATACTGTGTCATACGACCCCTTTAAGACACCATATGACCCCTTAGGACACAATATGACCCTTCATGACTCTATACGGTATCATTATGGGTCATATGACCCCTTATAACACCATATGGTGTCATTAGGGGTCATATGGTGTCCTAAGGGGTCATGAAACACCATATGATCCTTAAGGACAACATATGACCCCTTATGACACCATATTGGGTTGTTATGCATCCTATAGTGTCCTAAGGGCTCATATTGTGTCCTATGACCCCTTAGGACACCATATGACCCCTTAAGACACCAAATTGTGTCATTATGGGTCATATTGTGTCCTAAGGGGTCATGTGACACCATATGACCCCTAAGGACAATATATGACCCCTTATGCCACCATATTGGGTCGTTATGGGTCTTATGGTGTCCTAACTGGTCATATTGTGTCCTATGACCCCTTAGGACACCATATGACCCCTTAAGACACCAAATTGTGTCATTATGGGTCATATGGTGTCCTAAGGGGTCATATTGTGTCATATGACCCCTTTAAGACACCATATGACCCCTTACATCATAATATGACCCTTTACGATTCTATACGATGTCGTTATGGGTCATATGACCCCTTATGAAATCATATGGTCTCATTAGGGGTGATATGGTGTCCTAAGGGGTCATGGGACACCATATGACCCCTAAGGACAATATATGACCCCTTATGACACCATATTTGGTCATTATGGGTCCTATGGTGTCCTAAGGGGTCAAATTATGTCCTATGACCCCTTAGGACACCATATGACCCCTTAAGACACCAAATTGTGTCGTTATGGGTCATATTGTGTCCTAAGGGGCCATGAGACACCATATGACCCCTAAGAACAACATATGACCCCTTATGACACCATATTGGGTTGTTATGGGTCCTATGGTGTCCTATGGGGTCATATTGTGTCCTACGATCCCTTAGGAAATCATATGACCCCTAAGACACTAGATTGAGTCGTTATAGGTCATATTGTGTCCTAAGGGGTCATATTGTGTCATATGACCCCATAAGACACAATATGACCCTTTACAACTCTATAAGGTGTTGTTATGGGTCATATGACCCCTTATGACACCATATGGTGTTGTTAGGGGTCATATGGTATCCTAAGGGGTCACGGGACACCATATGACCCCTAAGGACAACATGCGACCCCTTATGACACCATATTGGGTCGTTATGGGTCCTATGGTGTCCTAAGGGGTTATATTATGTCCTGTGAACCTTAGAACACCATATGACCCCTTAAGAAACCAAATTATGTTGCTATTGGTCATATTATGTCCTAAGAGGTCATGGGACACCATATGACCCCTTATGACACCATATTGGGTCGTTATGGGTCCTATGGTGTCTTAAGGGGTCATATTGTGTCCTACGACCCCTTAGGACCCCATATGATCCCTTAAGACACCAAAATATGTTGTTATGGGTCATATTGTGTTCTAAGGGGTCATATTGTTTCATATGACCCCTTTAAGACACCATATGAACCCTTAAGATACAATATAACCCTTTACGACTCTATTCAGTCTCGTTATGGGTCATATGACCCCTTATAACAACATATTGTGTCGTTAGGAGTCATATGGTGTCCTAAGGGTTCATGGGACATCATATGACCCCTAAGGACAACATACGAACCCTTATGACACCATATTGGATTGTTATGGGTCCTATGGTCTCCTAAAGGGTCATATTGTGTCCTACGACCCCTTAGGACACCATATAACCCCTTAAGAAAACAAATTGTGTCGTTATGGGTCATATGGTGTCTTAAGGGGTCATGGGACACCATATCACCGCTAAGGACAACATACAACCACTTATGATGCCATATTGGGTCGTTATGGGTCCTATGTTGTCCTAAGGGCTCATATTGTGTCCTACAACCCCTTAGGACACCATATAATCCCTTAAGACACCAAATTGTATCCTTATATTGTGTCCTAAGGGGTCATCATATGACACTATATGACCCCTTAGGGCACAATATGACCCATTATGATTCTATATGGTGTCGTTATGGGTCATATGACCCCTTATGACACCATATTGTGTTGTTAGGGGTCATGGCACACCATATGACCCCTATATACAACATATGACCCCTTATGACACCATATTGGGTCGTTATGGGTCCTATGGTGTTCTAAGGGGTCATATTGTGTCCTATTACCTCTTAGGACACCATATGACCCCTTAAGACACCAAATTGTGTCGTTATGGGTCATATTGTGTCCTAAGGAGCCATATTATGTCATATAACCCCTTTAAGACACCATATGACCCCTCAAGACATAATATGACCCTTTACGACTATATACGGTGTCATTATGGGTCATATGACCCCTTATGACACCATATAGTGTCGTTAGGGGTCATATGGTGTCCTAAGGGGTCATGGGAAACCATATGACCCTCAGGGATAACATATGACCCCTTATGACACCATATTGGATCGTTATGGGTTCTATGGTGTTTTAAGGGGTCATATTGTGTCCTACGATCCCTTAGGACACCATATGACCCCTTAAGACACCAAATTGTGTTTTTATGGATCATATTGTGTCCTAAGGGGTCATGGGACACCATATGACCCCTAAGGACAACAAATGACCCCTTATGACACCATATTGGGTCGTTATGGGTCCTATGGTGTCCTAAGGGGTCATAGTGTGTCCTACGACCCCTTAGGACACCATATGACCCCTTAAGACACCAAATTATGTCGTTATGGGTCATATGGTGTCCTAAGGGGTCATGAGACACCATATGACCTCTAAGGACAACATTCGACCCTTTATGACACCATATTGGGTCGTTATCGATCCTATGGTGTTCTAAGGGGTCATATTGTGTCCTACAACCCAATATGGACACCATATGACCCTTTAAGACACAATATGACTCTTTATGACTCTATACGATGTCGTTATGGGTCATATGACCCCTTATGACATGATATGGTGTCGTTATGGGTTGTTATGGGTCATATGACCCCTTATGACACCATATGGTGTCGTTAGGGTCAATGGTGTCCTAAGGGGTAATTGGACACCATATGACCCCTTATCATACCATATTCTCTCTTTCTCTCTCTCCTAATCCCTCTCTCTCCCCCTATGTCTCTCTCCCCCCTCTCTCTCTCCCTCCCTCCCTATCCCCCTCCCTCTCTCTCTCCCTCTCTCCCTCTCTCTCTCTCTCTCCCCCCTTCTCTCTCTCCCCTCTCCCCTAATGTTTCTCTCTCTCCCCTACCACCTCCCCTCCTCTCCCCTAATCTCTCTCTCTCCCCCTCCTTGATCTCTCTCTCTCTCTCTCTCTCTCTCTCTCCCCTCTCTTTCTCCTCTCCCCTAATCTTTCTCTCCCTCCCCTCTCCCCCTCTCCCCTAATCTCTCTCTCTCCCCCCTCTCCTGATCTCTCTCTCTCTCCCTCTCCCCCTTCCCCCCCCCCCCCTCTCTCTCTCTCTCTAAAATATGAGTAATGAAATTGGATACCAGATACCTGATTTTTGCCACTGCCATTAATGTGGTAACGATAAGAAAAAGGTGGCAATGGAAATTTTTTTTGGGACCACAAATTTATACATTAAAATCAGATATCCGATATAATCCGATATCCAATTTTTGTAAATAAAAAAGAGCCTTGTGGGCCATTTTGTGGATTCCAATGACCCACATTCTTCACATTTTGTTTTTTGTCAACAATCACGGGTTTTTAGATAGGTTGAGACAAATTTGTGCTTTTGAGAGATTCTTAAAGTCAAATCTTACATTGTCAATCATTTAGGAGCATCTTTGTGGAGGTAAATGGGGAGTAGTAGTTGTCAGAAGTCTAAACACAAAAGAAAACTTTCAAATGACCAAATTGAAGTGTATAGAGAAAGAGATAAAGAAGGTCCTAGGAGGGGAATACAAGGTATGTTAAATATTGCTTATGTTACTTCAAGTGAAGAGGAAATTGAATTTGAAAATGTTGAACAAGTTATTGAAAATGTATATTTTGAAAGTGAAAATTTTGAATATGTTGAAAATGTTGAAAGTGATAATGAAAATGCTCAACATGACGTGAGAATGGACAGTGAAAATTTGGGAGTTGACAATGAAGGTGTCCATAATTTTGGTGTAAATATCAAATTTTTTGGCATTGGAGGTGAAAATGTAGAAAATTTTGACATAGTAGGTGAACATGTGGAAAATTTTGACATTAGAAGTGAAAATGTGGAAAACTTTGACATTGAAGGTGGAATTGCTCAACCAAGTGAACAATATGTAACACCTAATTACTTTAGAAATGAAGACCCTCTCATGGATGAAAGACAAATTCCAAATCCAAGACCTTCAAGAACCCCAAAATGGTTACTTGAAATTGATGAGAACATTATTGCGAATCTTGAAGGCAAGAGGTCAAGAAGAACCATTTGGTTGTGGGCTACACAACTTTTCGACCAAAGTTTTAGCAATAAGACATTGATCGAGCAATGCCAACTTTTTGTTCAATTGCTAAAGATGATAAACATGAGACCATTGCTAAATAAATTGAAGATTCGTATGAACAAGAAGATGGAGAGAAATTCTATTATTGCCACAAATCTATTTGATGCTCTCAATTCTATTGGAAAGAATACCAAAGAAAGAGATAAGAGAGCCGCTTAAAGAGTGATTACAACCTCCTTAGTAAGCCATCAATTGAGGAAGGCTCGTCAAATGAGACAAACTTGTGTTGATTTGAACATAAACCGTAGAACTTTGGATAGAGCACTTGCACAAAGACAAAAACTTGACGATCCACTTCAACATGATACATGGGCTTTTGGTGGGAGGCTTCCACATGTTGATAGAAAGTTGACTGATAATGTGAAGGAGGAGATTCAACAATTTTGGAACTCTAATTCTAGAGTATCACCCAATGTAAAGGATATTTTGAAATTAAGAATTGACAACCGAGACCGCACACCGCATCCCAAACATTTCTTGGAATCAAGCCAAACAATGTTGTACAAAATTTTATGTGAAGTACATCCAAGTTTGCAAATATCACAAAGGGCCTTTGAATCTTTGAAGCAATTTTATTGTGTTCCTCTTAAGATTCGTAATACTTGTTGTTGCAAGTACCATGTGGAGTTTTCAATGTACCATGAAATTTTATGCCATATTTGTTCTACATTGCATACTAATGAGATGTTGCAGGAGTGTGGTGCAATGCTATTTCTGAGATCATCAAGAGACTTGCAAGATCTATTTTTATGCCCTAGAGATGATGGCTGCTATTTTTATAGAAATGATTGTTTGAATGAGAAGTGATCATAATGTGGTGAGTTGTCAAAGTTTGTTTCATGTTTTCATGAGGGAAGCGAACACAAGTTTGGAAAGAATTATGTTGAGAAAAAAAGATACGAGATAGTAAAATATACTTTGAAGAGTGAAGGTGAAGGTTCTAGATGCGAATTAGTCTCAAGAGAAGTGAGTGTTGCTGATTTTATTTTGGATTTTAAGGAAAATATTTTCTACAAGTATGCAAGGCACACCCATTGGTCTTAGTGGTTGGACCAACAGTTCAGGATGTGTAAGAACTCTTTCCTGATTGGCACTATTGTATCAGTGGTTGATTTTGCAAAAAACTATACATTGCAACCACATAATAAGGTACAATATCAGTACTACAATTCAATCTAGATTGCTATTTTTGTTCACATTACATATAGACATGCTCCTGATAGTACAAAAGAGGACAAGAAGATAATCAAGGAGTATCATTTTTATATGAGTGATGATAGATCACACTCCTCCGAGTATGTGCAACATTCTTTCGAGAATTTTTTTGAGTTCTTGCATGAGAAAGATATTGCAATTGATCGACATATCATATAGTCAAATAACTGTATGGGTCAATTCAAGAATGCCCATATTTTTTATTGGTTGAGTAGAATGCATGTAGAGAGCGGTATACCTCATATTTGGTATTTTTTTGAGGTAGGGCATGGGAAGGGGGATCATGATGGAGTAGGTGCATGTTTGAAGAGAGCTCTAGTTAAGTAGCAATTGAGGATTTTAGGTGCAAATTTCTCTGATGCACATTCTATTGTTGATTGGTGTAGCTCAACATTGTCACATGGAGGTACTCTTAATTTAGCAGTGACCAGATTCTTTTGGTTGGTTGAGGAGACCACAGTGGGATACAGATTGGATTGTCAAACAATTAAAGATTCTTTAAATATGCATTCATTTCTTAGCTTAGATGCAAGTACATGGACCATTTAGACACGAGCGTTGGCTTGTTTTTGTCAGACTTGTGTCGGTGTGATTGGGATCAGTGCAAGTCAAGTGAGCGGGTTGATACCTGGGTTCCCCAATATCTAAATCCTTTATCTCAAACAATATCCTTGTCAAATGATGCCATGAAAAGTTCACTTGAGTATGACAGTCTATCAAATCTTGTACAACCAGGACATGTTTTTGTAGTTGTTGCACCACAAGGGAATGGAGAGAGATCAGAATATTGTTTGGCACAATGTGTATAGGGAAAACATAAGCTAACACAACCAGTGATAGATGATAATGGGTTCACATATCCTACAGGTTTAGTTGTTGTTGTGGGAACTTGGT
Organism: Cryptomeria japonica; assembly: GCF_030272615.1. Lineage (NCBI taxonomy): Eukaryota > Viridiplantae > Streptophyta > Pinopsida > Cupressales > Cupressaceae > Cryptomeria > Cryptomeria japonica. The sequence goes on along the minus strand of NC_081411.1, from coordinate 183,355,161 downwards.
TACAAACATACATGATTAGAAAGAATGACATACCTACATTTGAAGACTATGAGAGACACAAAACCATTTTAATGCATTCACACCTTATTATAGCTACAAATGTCAAGTTGTTGAAGCATCAAGAAAAACCTAAGACCAAAGACCTATGGACAGTGACTACTACTGATCATGAAGCAATACTGGATACTCTTAAGCAAAGAGATGACCCTTTAGGCATACTTGAGTAGTAGGTCTTTAATGGTGCCTAATTTTTTTTATCATGCATTTCATTTCAAGCAATGATCATTAAACCTTAATGTTCAAGTTTGGTACGTATATATTAAGGATGTGTTCAAAATGCAGGTCTATTGATGAACGCTTTTTTTTGGCAACACGGTTTTTGCATGCACATAGCGGGTACACTTGATATAATTGGAAGGGATGCATTTTTGCAACACGACTTATTATCATGCATTTGATGAGCTTTACATTTTTTGTTATTAGACAACACTATTTTACAAGTTTTGATGATATAATTATCGCAAAACCTTTATGCTCATGCAGGTCTTTTTTGATGATATACAACAGTAGATGATTTTTGCGTCAACATAGTGGGTTCTCTTGATATAATTTGAAGGGACATATTTTTATGGTATATAATCCCACCTTTTCATTTATTATCATGCATTTCAGTTGAAGTGATTATCATAAAGCTTTTATGTTCATCCATGCATTTTATGTGTAGACTAACAATTCTTAAAAATACAAGTTCATGCTAGATCATTCGCTGTTGACTAGTTTACTCTTGGTGATGGTACATATTCCTTTGTGCATTAATGATATTAAATTTTGTGCATTAACACTAAGTCAAGTGAATGCATTGCTATTTAGAAATGACAATATCTACCATCATCTTCAACCATGTAGAGAAATGCAATGAGAAGGGATTTAATCAACATGCGCCTTTCTTCAAAGTTATGCTTGTAGACTTTGCAGAGAAACTGGTAAGTTTCATAATTATACAATCTTGTACATCCTAAAAATGTTTCAAATGATTTATTTATAATTTGACAAAATAATTTTTATTAAGTGTTATAATTTGTTTCTTGTAGCACATTCATTTCTCATAAAAAGGTTTCTTATTTTGGTCTTCATTTATATGCAAGCATTGTTGTATGTATGATTCTATGTTAGGACATGAGGATGTCTGATGCAGATGAAGTGAGATGTTGTATTTGTATATGTATGTGAATTGATGTAACTTTGTTATGATGATATGCAATTTCCATGAACAAATTGGTTTAGTTATATTGGTGATATACAATGTATCTGTACATGAGTACATTGGTGTAGTATTGATAATGATGAAAAATCATGTTTGCATATTCCTTCATGGATGTCACATGAAAGTGTAATGGTAATTATGTGTATACAATACATGGAAATATTGATGATCATTATGTGTCTATAGTGTAATTCTTGTTTATCTATATTTTTCATTGAATGAGACTGAAGATTTTTTTGCCAATCGAAAAAATGCTGCCCTAATAAAACCGTAGGAAAAATTGAAAAAATAAGATAGGATTTTGTAGGGACCCCTCTTCTGGCCACGTAGGTTCAAACAGATTGTTCGTAGGTGCCACAGATTCCGTGTTAGGGCCCGTCAAAGTTTGACAATTTTTAGCACTTAGGGTGCTCAAGAGACGACGTCGATAGGGTATGACCCCAAGCGTTCGACCAAGTGGGGGGGGGGAAATAGGAGCATGCATAGGGTAATAATTCCTAACTGGACATGTTGGAGCCGATGGTTCGTTATCACAATGAGAAGAACAAGAAATTGGCCACACGACAACATTCGATTGAATGAGACTGACGATTGTTTTGCCAACCGAAAAAATGCCGCCCTAATAAAACTGTAGGGAAACTTAAAAAACTGAGATAGGATTTTGTAGGGACCCCTCTTGTGGCCCTGTAGGTTCAAACAAATTGTTCGCAGGTTCCATGGATTCTGAGTTAGGGCTCGTCAAAGTTTTGACAAATTTAGCACTTAGGGTGCTCAAGGGACGACACTGGTAGGGTATGGCCCCAAGCGTTCGACCAAGTGGGGGGGGGAATAGGAGCATGAATAGGGTATTAATGCCTAACTGGACATGTTGGAGCTGATAGTTTGTTATCACAACAAGAAAAATGAGAAATTGGCCACGTGACAACATTTGATTGAATGAGACTGACGATTTTTTTGCCAACCGAAAAAATGCTGCCCTAATAAACCATAGGGAAACTTGAAAAAATGAGATAGGATTTTGTAGGGACCCCTCTCATGGCCCCGTAGGTTCAAATAGATCATTTGGAGGTGCCACAGATTCCAAGTTAGGGCCTGTTAAAGTTTGACAATTTTTAGCACTTAGGGTGCTCAAGGGATGACACCGGTAGGGTATGACCCCAAGCGTTCGACCGAGTGGGGGGGGGGGGGATAGGAGCATGCATAGGGTAATAATGAATTGTATTTTTCATTATACAAACAACACTTATGATGAAATGAAATGAATTGTATTGTTCATTAAATAACCATTATTAACCATTGTTAATTATTAGATTGAAGATCAAATTTTTCCATGATAACACCATGCACACATGAGCAACAATTTATATGATCAAATATCAACTTTTGTACATATGAAAATGTCAAATGATTACAAGTGTATGTCCATACACAAATATGGCATAAACACCAACTCAAACAAAATGTATGTCTATATACATGAATGTATGTCCATATACAAAATATACATGCTAACTAGACATGTAAGCATCCCAAAACTATTTATAACATCCTAAGCTACTGATGGATCATCAAAATTGATCCTCTTCGTCGCACTGCTCAGCTCTGAAGGATCCTGCATAAGAAAAAACAAACCACGATTAAGATTAGTTATATTATATAACTCACATTCGAAAAGTTAACGTAAAAATAAACTATAATTGAACTATTCTTGTTTACCTCATCTCCACATTTTCTCTTTGGCTTTGTAGGACTCTTGATGTATGTCTTCGATAGAGGAGGCATGTTTTCAATATTTTCATACACAACCTACATATGTTCAGAAACATGACATTGATACAAGTATAATTGTCACTGATAATAACGAATTATATCTACTAAACATAAAATAAAATAAACACACATGTACTCGAGGCATCTCTTCTTCTTCTTGATATTCAGGTATAGTGGGTGTAGTCAACAAGGATGTGAAGCCAAGAATTCTCTGTACATATACACAACAAGTATATGAAACTATCAATCTATGTCTAGACATGCATAATCATTATAAGTTATTTAAACTATTCATTCAATAATATTTGTATACAATTACCTTTCCCTTGTCTCCAACTGCACTACCAGATCCTAAATCACACAGCCCTACACTCGTGCTGCTTGTGCCCTACAAGAGTAAAATAAGATATACATGCAATTACTACATAATCTAATTAATACCAATATAAATGATGAGCATGTATGTACAATAAAATACAAACGAATAGGTGCAATAATATATATACCATAAAGCTATCAAGGCCAAATGAAATGGTCATCAAGGTGCCCTCCTAGATTCGTGTCAACTCCTCCTCGGTCATTAACTGTTAAATAGACCATGTAAATAAAAATTAGAACTTAATATTATCTAGATTATAAATATTCATTTAAAATATAGAATGAACTGTGAAAATACAAATCTTACCACTACATCATCAATGTATGATGAAGGTGCCTCCTCGCCTCTAGCATGCGAGGACTCTCTAGGGTATCCTCCAGTCTGTGTCATAACATCTGGTACATCGTGCATATCATGCATCTCATAATCTATACTGTGCACAGGAGGATCAACAGGCTGTCCAACTAGACCCAAGCATACGTGTCCACATATGATACAACTATGGGGAACACAAATGTGTGGAGCTAAGGAGGACGTGTCAACGCCACCGAATGCACTACTACCATCAAAAGTAGTCTGAGCTACTGACCCAACCCGAGAAACCAAAAGGCTACTCAAAGAGTGAATAGACGATATGGTCTTTGATGCCGCCTCACAGATGATATTCGGATGCTGCACTGGAGGTGGGGGATCAATAAGAGGAGGGGGGACATATGGGCCCTAGACTACTTTGATTGCCCCAAGTCTATTTTGGGGCATACCTAAACCCACACCCTGGAAAGGTTGGATGTCAAAGTAGTTCACATGTTTTCCTAAAACAAACTCAGCATACAATTTTTTGATGAAGTAGAAGGGGACATCAAGATTGTTGTTGGGTGGTTTATTGAAAACCATCCACGGACGATCCCAAAAGTTTTTCACAATACCATCATTTGTGCACCATTTAATAGAAAGTTTTGTTTTTTTGGGGTCTACGGGTTGACCAATGCGGGGATTCACAAACAATGCGGCGATAGCAGCTTTGGATATCTCGAGATCCTTGATCTCCTTATAGGACAAGCCATCCGCATATTGTTCCCTCATAGAATATCGCCACAAAAGAGCGACATTGTGCTCCTCAGTGATGGTTTCTATACTCTTTATGATTGATGTGAGGGGATCAAACATTGGGTTCAGGAGATGGATCCTACGATAGATATTTGCAATCCCCCTCAATTGGTTCAAATTTTGTGCAATTAAATCCCGAATTGAGGGGGAGGGTTCGGCAAAGGAGGGTTTTCTACAAGAGGGTTTGGTTGTTGTAGTTGTGGTTGATCAATGTTTTCACTATTATCCCCCATTTTTAACCTAATTGAATGTAAACAATTGAATTTTGTTAAGAAATTTGAACAATTTTGTATTTGATTTAAACAAACCTAGTTTTCATGAAAAAAATCATTTTTTTAATGAAAAAACAAATAAACAAAAAAAAAAAAAAAAATTTGAATGAAAATGATGAAAAAAAAAATCCTACCTTTGAATGTATTTTTTAACAAATTTGGGTCAAACAACCGGATATCAGATTCTAAAAAATCGCGTAGCCATGGGTTAAAAATAACTCACGGGCTGTCATAGTCCATTTATATTGTCTCAGAAAATTGGATATCCAATTTTTATACTTAAATTATTTTAAAATAACATTATATTATGTAATATAATAATATTATATTATATATTATATTTTATAATATATTATTATATTATATAATACGTATTATATAATAATATATTATATAATATATAATATAATATGATATAATAATATATAATATAATATGATATAATAATATATTATATATATAATATATAATATAATATAATAATATATTATATAATACGTATTGTAAAATGTATAATATTATATTATATTATATATTATATAATATATAATGTAATATAATAATATATTATATATTACATAAATACATAATATATAATATAATATTATATTATATTATATATTATGTATTATATAATGTATAATATAATATAATATAATAATATAATAATTATATTACATTATATAGTATATAATTAATTTTTTAATATAAAATTACCTATAAATGTCGGATATCCGATTTTATCCGATATTTGATTTGCTTAGGTGTTTACCATGCCAAGGTGTATTGACACCCAGGCCAAGTAAAAAGTCAACATGGATTTTCGCGTTTTTAGGCGAGTGGAAAAGGCTATTTTTTTCACATCGCCACTTTTTGGCCCCTCATGATCCTACACTAACCCCATTATTATAAGGTAGTGAACCTTCCCTAAGGGTTGTAGCCTTTTGGATCATCCTATTTTGAGCAATGAGCTCTAGGGAGTGTGCTTGAATGCATGTGTATTCCCCTTTGTAACATTTACACATAATACTACAGAGTATCATCTTAATGTGGGTAGGTTCCCACCATGTTTTTTCCCTTAACCAGGTTTTCCACATCAAAATCTTGGAGTTGTGTGTTGTGCTATCAATTTGCTTATCTTTGTTGTTACTGTAGTTTATCAGATTTGCATTTGAGGTTAAGTTTGATAATCTGGTGAAAACTGATTCACCCCCCCTCTTAGTTTTCCTTCATAATTGTTGCCAACAATTGGTTGATTCTATTTCAAATGAGAGAGACATAGCTACTTTTATACTTGACTGCCCAAAAATAAATTAAAATTTTGGAGTAGGCCAACATAGGATCCAGATTTCTCACTTAAATGAAATGACCATTGTGAGGTCCTAATTTAGGGACTAATTAGGAGGACAAGGGTGTAGGATGCCTTGGTCCCAATTTAGGACCAGGGCACCCAACACACTGGTCTTGAAAATCAAGACTCCAGAATGATGGGGGAGATGGAAAGGTGATAAAAATGTGAGTTTGGAATGTGGTGTGAGTAGATTAGAACTACAATCAGGCATCAAAAGTTGAAATGCCAAAATGAGGCCTAGGCAAGGACAAAATTGAGTACAATTTATGACTCTACACTTACTTATCTTGGCTGGTAAGGGTTTACACTTTGTAGCTGGGGTTTCACACAATTCACTTCCAACAGCGCCAAACTTACTCTAAATGCTTACAGATCAAATGATCACATAATTTTGACAAGGATGACAAAGAACTAAAATTTTTTTTAACATACTCATCAAAATGAATTCAATTGAATGCCACCTGTGAAACTCTAACCTTGTCTACAACTTCTCTCAAAGCTCAAAATAGCCAATTTTGACAAGTGTAGATGATTCGATGGAGTGAAACAGTCCTTAGAATGCCTTTAATGACTTACAATGGCTAACAGATTTAGCTATTGTAATCATTTCACTTTTTACTCTATTCGCGTGCGAGCAACCTATTTGTAACTATTTGCGAGTTTAAATGAGCTTCGTCAATTTTCAACGGTTGTGAAAAATTTGATGGTTGAGATTTGAAGATAACCCTTTATAATCCTTCCTTTAACTTTCCTTCATGTTAGGCTCCACCTAGACACATGTCACCATGACATGATGCCAAGGGTATGACTAGACTGATAGTTCTGGCTTCAAGAGGTCACGATCCAATACAAATGAACCAATGTGATTAGCTATGTCGCTAACCTGAAATGGACCCATTGATGGTTTTGACATGCTAGAGAGCCATGGGGCCATGTAAGTTGTTGATCTTTCCTGCGATGGACTTAGTAAAAATTAACTTTGGGATTTAATAAAATTAATATCTGGGTAGATAGGGCTGGTAACATAAGGTTGTCACTTAAAACTAGGAATGACTAACTTCTAGTCAACATCAAGATATAACACAAGGGTTAAGAAATGACAATGAAATTTATGACCAAAGGGTTTAAGGTTTTAGGAGCAATTAGGAATTCAACTAGACACCAGATAGGAAAGATTTGAGGCAATTTGACTCAAAATTTCTAGGTGCTACCACTAGAAACTAAATTCAAAGTACTAGGATTCTCGTTCTTTTGGTATCTTCAAATTTTAATTTCACGAGTCTCAAATTACTCCTCCACGTTTAAGTTTTTATAATTTTAGGAAAAAAGTTACCACTTTTGACCCCCTTTTTGTGCACCATCTTGGTGCACATACCCTAAAGACAACTATCTTCAAATAGTATGCATGCAAATGTGACCTTCTACACCAACAAGAACAGAGATCACCTCCAAAATATTTGCAACATTAAAGAAGATCATCCATCACTAAATGATGAATCTACAATTACTATCAATGCTCCCACTAAATTGTGATACCGAGCTCTCCAAGAATCATGATGAAACCACTTGAAGATCATCCAATTCTATGCACATACAATTGAAATGACAATAACACTAAAATAAGACCAAGGTCTCCAAGTCAAGATGATAAAATTATCAAACATCACTATCACAAGATCCCACTAGAAAGTGTAACCAAGCTAACATGAATTTTGATAACTATTCTCCAAGTCCCAACAATTGTCTATCTAGGTACCCAAAACATCATACATCCTCTCATTTTAAAGTAACATACTAATAGATAAATGGCTGCAAACAAGGCCAACTAAGTTAGAAGAGCTCCACAAAACTAGAGGATATTTACAAGGCTAGTAAAGCTATAGGGGGATCTCATCAAGCAATGTTGTAATGAGAACAAGGATTCCATCTTAGGTAATCAAATTGAATTTAACACACTCTTTGATAGTGTCATGTATCCCCAACCCTCATTGTTCTCCTCTGGTCTCCCCTTGCGTCTTAGTCACCAAATGATGAAGCAATGATGATCGGTAGCTTTTGAAAGGCCTTTTGCAACTATTGCTGCCTTTCAATATCCCTTTATCTACCTTTTGGATTTTCAATATCCCTTTAGCTACAAGGCAGTTAACTGTAGCATTGTCCACCTAGTGTCATAGATTTTACATCTTGTGCATACACAACCCATACCCGCGTATGAGCGTGCTCCATTGGTGAAATCATTCTTGAACAAGCATAGAGAGTGATACTCAAAATACCGCTCAACCAATCTATTTATTATGAATTTTGGGAAAATCACAAAATTCAAAACATGTAAAAGATTTTTTTTTGCCTCTATAATAACTTAACCGCTAATTCAATATTCTTCAATGACAATCCAATATCTGTACCCAATGCCCATGCATCTTTTCATGCCGCCGTTTTGATTTTATTGCGTCTACCACATAATTTTCTAATTGTCCTATGGAGGTGATCTTGTGTCAATGATTTGTCATGATCTTCTTGTTTTCCTCACATGCTGCCATTTTGATTTTCTTACGTTTGCCATACAAAGATTTCTAATTGTCCTATGTGGAGGTGATCTTGTGCCAATGATTTGTCATGATCTTGTGTGAATGATTTCTAACATTTTAGATCTTCAAGAATTTGAAGACATCACATCCGATATATTTTTGATACAAAACCACCACCTTCATTTAATGATCGATGCAATTTTGAGTGTTATTTCTCACATTTGAGATCTTTGAGGATTTAAAGAGTGAGACATCACATCTGATATATTTTCGATACCAAATCATCGCCTTAATTTATTTAACAACCATCGAAACTTTCTATAAATAGGAGTGTGGAGTTGGATTGGAATCAACCACATAATGGTGTTCAATGTAGTATTGAGTGATTTTAGTTCTGATATGAGGTTTTTGAGGTTAATAAGGATGACTAATTCCATTTAGATTTAGGATGGGTGGAATTGGAAACAATTCAATGGGTAGAATAAGGCAAGAGAGACACTCTCAAAAATTGGCGATGAAATACTATTGCTCTTTAGAAGTATTGGTACCAGTAGAAGCTAATGGTACAACATGTGGTATCACTAGAGCTACTTGTACACGTGACAAAGATATCCATAATAGAAGCCACTCTTACTAAAATAGGAACTATGGGGCTTTTATGTAACTTAGGGAGCTCTATATTAAGCATCTTGTGAGGTCTCTGCAGTCTTATTCTATTAGTTGAGGTCTTTGTGACCTTATTCTATTGTTTTCGGAGGTGATTCAGAAGTCGAATACATGTTTATACCAAAAACTCCATGGTACTGGTATTCGAAGCAAGTGAAGTTGAAGGTGAAGGTGTCAATTGAGGAGGTCCACTATGGGGCCTTTTTATGCAATTTAGGAAGTTGGAGCTCTATATTAAGCATCTTGTAAGGTCTTCTTAGAGTCATTCATTTACACAATGACAAAGGAGTTATATTGTTCTTATTTTCTTGGTAAGGGTAACTATTATTAGTGATGTGATTTTCATTGTAAACAACTGATCATGATAGTTGACTGTATTTTTTACGGTGATTTTTATTTTTATTGTACGTGACTGATCCTAAGTTTATCTACTTACATGACTGATTTTGTTTTTTATTGTACATGATTGATACATGACTAATTCTCTTCCCTCCAGCTATGTACTTTTTGAGGATAAAAGTGACACATACCGCACATACTAAGGATGGGTGGAATTGGAAATTTTGGGATAAATGTAACAAGGCATGAGAGGGGCCCTCAAATAGGAACTTTGGAATTGCTACCCACTTTCCAATGTTTTCTTTATCTGCTTCGTCGACTATAATTCCATCCTTTTCTATCATGATTGCTTGATTCAAATCGAAGATGATGGAAGCAGTTAGTAGATTTGCTATTAAAAATGGGTTTCAATTCATCTATGAACTGGATCAATTATGCTTTCAGTATAACATTTGTACTAGATTGGTATCAATTGTGTCAATTTGTAATTCATCTATAACTTTGGGGATGAATCACGTTATTGTACCATTTAACATTGTAAATTTTAATCCATTATTAATATAAATACAATTAATGGTTGTGCTACCGTTGTCCTATGATATTCATTTGCAGTTAATAGTTATGTTTGTTGGTTGTAATTGTGAAGTGCTTTATTTGAAGTATTTATTTACTTAATTCTTTCAGAGGACTTCAATCCTGACATCAATCATAACATAAGATGAATTCTTAATCGAAACTCAATACTTTCTCTCTACATAGAATTCTTCGAATAAAGATCAACAAATTTAATCTCCTACTTTAGAAGAAGCCAAAATTCATTCAAACTCAACAACATTGTGAAGAGATATGAATTGAAAACCTTTGATTTTATTAATTCCTATGACATTCTGGATGACAAGTAAACAAAAATAACTTAGAAATCATTGTTGCACATTGGATTTTGATGAGGAGGTAACAGACCAGAAGGATAACCTTGAACCAACCAACCTCTAAGGCTCAGAAACTCAACCAAAACTCAACCAAAATCCTCAATTCCAAAATCCTTACACAACACCAAATCAAAAAATGGTTTAATGACACTAAAAAACACCTTGGAAAACCCAAATGCTCCACTATGTCCACTTACAAACAACTAACACTTCTCAAGTTCTTGTGTGACTACCCACACCCTTGCATACATGAGTGGGCTACTACTAGGCTTTAGGGTTTGAATGGCCCACTTGACCAATTCAATACAACGATCCTTGGAGGGGTGTTCTCACAACACCTTAACACAAATGAAACATGATTTCATGGTTTAGATCCACCGAAACATCAATTTTGACTCACTTGCCCACAAACAGAACTAGTTGCAATTACGCCTCCATTTGAAGGAATTAGGTGATAACTTTTGATACCTTGAGGATCTAGGAAAACAAATTATTTTTTCAGATACCCTTTTGGGATTTCTCAACAATATCTTAGTTTCCGGTACCAGACCAACTAGTAGATATCCCAACCAATACTACACTAACTGACCTAATAGGGTTATTAGACCTATTTGACTAAACGCCTTCCACAAAATGGTTTGGTTCTCCTAATGGGTGACCATCGCTGACCATGAAATGTTATGTAAACCTCCAAAGTAATATTCTACCACATTCAAACCCCTTTCCAGTGCTCTACCACTCAATTCTCATGGACTACACTCATCAAACCGATCTGTCACATAAAGATGCCAGACGTAGGGTTAGTTCTCCATCCTCTTCGCCGTGCTGTATCCTCTTAATGGATTTTGGAACTGACATATGATATAGTGGCCTATCATCTCCTATAACAACAAAGTGTTCAGTTAAGGATTGATAGGCCAAAACTCATTATTGCAATCAAACCCTAGGGGTTTGAGGGTTTTAGGCTACCCGGTAGAGATTTGCTTGTAGAATGGGGCATCGGTCACTTCAAGACTTCACACTGAAAGAAAAACAAAGGTAAAACAATCTAGTTACATGAACTCTATCATGAGAATTCTTGTCAATCCACCTTCAGTATGCAATCAACATAAATTAGACGGTTTTCCAAGTTCCAATAGTTCTTGATGCTTCAATTTCCTTTCAAAATCAACCAACTTACATCCTTTGGTGTTTGGGGCCTTTAAAGGTATCTCCAAACAACCACAACCTCCTCTAACTATTTTTTAAATTGAACTGACCATTGGAGAAGTACAACTTACAAAAAAGTGCAAAATTGTCATGACAACAAATTGAAAATATGGTCCAACTTTTGAATAATTCAACCAACTTAGACTCCTGACTATCATAATCCCCCAAAACAATTATATTTGATTCTAAAACATAAAAAAATGAGTCAAATAGACTTGTGGTCACTTGATCCCTCAATTTAGACCATTATGACTCTTATTGACTCAATTTGCTCTACCAAACCCTAGATGACATGAATTTGACCCAAACATGGACAAACTTGTCACACTCCTAGGACATTGAATTACAAAAAGGACCCACGGGGTCTTATTACATTCCTTCTAGGATAATAGAAAATCATCTTGTTCTTGTTTCATGTCTTCATAGGTAGGTTCTCTTGCACCATACTCCCCGGGTGAAATTTGCCTCAAGAGCACCTTGGTTCTTATTCTTGGTTCTTTTTGATATCTTCCTCCAGCATCTAGGTAGCTTTTGAGTTAGGAAGGCCCTTCCATTTAACTAATTTATCAAAATAGGTCTTGTGCCTTGTTTTCTTGGCTTCCTTGCTATCGAAAATGTACTCCATCTTAGGCGGCTCCTTAGGTGGTAAGTTCTTTATCCATTCTTCACCTTCCTGAATAGATTCACCTGCACATTCTCTTGTAGTAGGACTCCTATACAATGTTAGATCAAACACATTAAATATAGGTGAAATAGAAATATCATCAGGGAGTTCAATTTTGCAAGCATTAGGACCATATTTATCCAAAATTTTATAAGGTCCAATCTTTCTCATCATCAAATTTCTATAGCTTCCCTTGGGAAACCTATCATTGCTAAGATGAATCATGACCTCTGATCCACTCTTGCTTTAACCTTTTGACTATTCTGGTCTAAGGTATCTTTGACTTGTTGGTACACCTCTTTCATAGCCTTTGCAAATTCATCAGCATGTCCACTCCTCTTGTCCAACCTCTAGACATCTCTCACTTCAAAAAATACTCTTTGATGACTACCATACACAATATCAAAAGGATTTAGGCCTGTACTTTTGTTTGTTGAATCATTATAGGCATACTCTACTTGAGGTATCACCACATCTCAACTACTGCAATGATCCTTTGTCAAACACCTAAGAATATTTCCCAATGACCTATTCACAACCTTAGTTTGGCCATTGGTCCGAGGGTGATAGCCTGAACTTAGAGAAAAATTTGTACCCAACCGTTTCTACAAGGTTCTCAAAAAATTCCCTACAAACTTGTTGTCCCAGTCTGATACAATACTCAAAGGAAACCCATGGATTCTAACAATCTCTCTAAAAACAATCCTGCAATATAGCTAGCATCATTTGTGGTTTTACAAGGAATAAAGTAAGCCATCTTACTGAACCTGTCTACCACAACAAACACACCGTCATGACCTGCCTTTGTCTTGGGTAATCCCATCACAAAGTCCATACTCAAACTTTCCTATGGTCTACTTGGTATAGGCAAAGGTTGGTACAACCTTGCATTGGTTGAGACCCCCTTTTCTCTTTGACACATAGTACAACTCTCCACAAACTTTCTGATACCAGTCTGCATCTTTGGCCAAAAGTAAAATCTCCTAACTAGGTCCAAAGCCTTATTTAGCCCAAAGTGACCTCCTAAACCACCACTATGTTTCTCCTTTACTACATTATCCCTCATTGAACACCCAGAGATACATAACTGACACCCCTTGAACAAAAGACCATCCTGCAAGGTGTAGTCAGAAAAATCTCCATGAAAATAATTTCCAAACTCACAACATACCTTATATATTTGCTTGAAATCTTGGTCCTCTTCATATAATCCTTTGAGTGCTTCAACACCCATACTCTACAACTGTACTTCTTGCACTGTCAACACCCTCCTACTTAGAGAATCTGCAACCTTATTAGATACCCCTTTCTTGTACTTCTTGATGAAGGTGTATGCTCAAAGACTTTCAACCCATTTGATATGCCTATGACTGAGCTTCTCTTGTCCATTCAAAAAACTAAGAGCATGATTGTCAGTACACACAATAAACTCCTTAGGAAGCAAGTAATGCTTCCACTTTTTCAGAGCTTGTACCATGGCATACAACTCTAAATCATATTAGGAATACTTCCTCTTTATTTCATTTATTTTTTCACTGAAAAAGGCAACCGGTTTCCCCTCTTGGCTCAATACTACTCTTATAGCTAATCCACTTGCATCACATTCAATTGTGAAAACCTTACTAAAATCAGGCAATACTAGGACTGGGTACTTGGCAACATTTTGTTTTAAACACTCAGAACTCTTATCTGCTTCTTTGGTCCACACAAACTTCACCTTACCACCACCCTTGATGGTTTCTAACATAGGTGCACAAATATCACTATAATTTCTAATGAATTTTCTATAAAATATTGCCAAACCATGAAAACTTCTTACCTCTCCAACTGTCTTAGGTGTAGGCTAGTTCAAAATAGCCTCTACCTTGGAAGAATCCATCTTCAAATCACCTTTAGAGATGACAAAGCCTAAGTACACTAACTCCTACTTCATGAAGTCATACTTTTCTAAATTTATCATCAACTTTTTCTCTTGTAGTTGCTTCAAGACTACCTCCAAGTGTTTCAAGTACTCCTCCTTGCTCTTACTGAACACCATTATGTCATCAAGGTAGACTACCACAAATTTGTCTATAAACTCCCGCAACAATTCATTCATTAGTCTCATAAAGGTGCTAGGGGAATTTGAAAGACCAAAAGGCATCACAAGCCACTCATACAACCCTTCATTGGTTTTAAATGTAGTCTTCCATTCATCCCCCTCTCTTATCCTTATCTGATGGTACCCACTCTTGAGGTCAATCTTGGAGAAATAGGTAGCTCCCCCTAAATAATCCATTAGGTCCTCTATCCTTGGAATAGGAAACCTATATTTGATGGTTATCCTATTGATAGCCGTAGAATCAATACAAAGCCTCTATTTACCATCCTTCTTTGGGGATAAAACAATAGGTACTGCACATGGGCTAAGGCTCTTTCTCACCAACCCTTTATCTAGGACCTCTTGAATTTGCCTAGATATCTCTTCATTCTGTTGTGGGGTCATTTTATATGTTGCCTTGTGAGGAAGTACTGCTTCTGGAATGAGGTCAATCTGATGACTAATATCTCTAATAGGTGGCAGGGAGTCTGGTATGTCTTCTGCAACCACTCCTTTGGACCTCTCTAGTAGCTCTCTAACCTTCTTAGGTCCTACTTCACTCACACCCTTCTTCCTTTCTTCCTTGGGCTTCACAATCAAAGAAAAGCCTACTCCACCATCCTCCTTTAGTGTATCAATGAATTCTTTTTCCCCTACCATCATCGCACTAGATCTTGTATATGGTGAAAATGGAAACAACAATGATGAAAGACTAAATGAATTCAACCACAAAACCCTAGCCTAACAACAACAAAGATCCACCATAACATATGAAGATTACCTAAGACAATGCAAATCAAATGAAATCACAAAGATTATACCATCACATGTCCAATAGGGTTTGGATCTCCATTCTTCCTATCTCTATTGATCTTGCTTGTTATATTTGCTCTTAGATTTTATATGTGCACAAGAGCTCAACAAAGAATGGAAATGTGGTTGCAAGTAGGATCGCGTGTAAAAGTGTAAAGGCATAGTGTAGTCGAGTAATCAAGTAGTTAGTTAGTTAGGGTTTGATAATGAAGGAAGAATCTCCTTATATAGAAGACACTAGATGAAATGGAGGGATAAGATTGAGAGGTGTAAAAGATAAATGGCCGGCTATGATTAGAGGGTAGGTAGAGGAAATTAGAAAATAATAAGAGGGTAGGTAGTGTAGGAATTAAGATATGAATGACGTGTCATGGGTAGAAAAGGCTAATGAATTTATTAAATAAATAAAGATTTATTTAATTAATAGAGGAAGTGGGATCAATTAAATAAATAAAAGTATTTATTTAATTTAGGAAAAAAGGGTAATTTAAATAAATAAATGTATTTATTTAAATGAGAAATAAGGCTAGAAGAGGATAAATGAATTAATTAAATAAATAAAGATTTATTTAATTAATAGAAGAATTAGGCTTAAAATAATTGACTGCACAATTTTAGGTGTCTACATTTTGCCCATCTTTGAGACAACACAGCTTGTCGTGTTGTTTCAAAGAAGATAATATGAACTGATACAAAGTTGCCCCAAGATGGGAATGATATGCCCCCTTGAGAGATTGGATGAAAATGTCTGAAAAGATCGTAGACAATCTCTCGATAAGAAAGAAAGGCTAGAATGGACTGACCAGATAGAGTGACAAAGTCATGGGATAATGAAGACTGACTCGGTAAATGAGGGCTAGGGCTAGGGCTAGGGCAGTCTATAAGATAGACCACGAGGGGTTGACATCCTCATTGTCATCCACACATCCAAGAGATCAGAGTGTAGAGATAGCAGAGAGCAGTCAATAGTCAGCAGCGATGGCATTGGTGCATAGATTTGATCACATTCGCCGATATTAGAGGCCAATAAATGCAGGAGAGCTGGTAAGTACCATAAAACCTCCTTGTACTTTGTTGCAATAAATGTTATCATTAATGCATCTTAGGTAGTGCAAAAAATGTGCTTTAAGATAATGTCAACAAATGTCAAAAACGTGTAGGCACGTCTGCGTTGGTGCCAAGTGCGTCTATGTTGGCTAGGTGCATCTACATTTGTGTCAGGCGTGTCTATGCTGGGAAAAGTGTCTGTGCTAGATGCGAGCGCGTCTACGTTGTGCAGTTGCATTTGTGAAATGTGGGCATGTCTGTGCAGGATAGGCGCATCTATGCAGAGCATAGGCACGTCTGTGTAGAGAAGGTGCGTTTGTGCAGTATTTAAGCGCGTTTATGTCTTCAAGGGCAAATCGACAGTTCTGTGATGAACATACGCTATCGATTGGATAAGCTGCTGAGAGGATACACTCAAGCAGGTCCTCTAGAGAAACTAGGATAGCAAATAGAGCTAGGATTGACAATTCTGTGATAGAACATATGTTGCCAATTAGGAAACTACTCAAGAGGATACACTCAAGTAGAGGCCCTAGGATAGGATAAATCGAGGCATTTTGTGATGAACAATGAGTACCAAGACATAGTACTTTGTGATGAATAGGGAGTACCAAAAGAGAAGCACTTTGTGATGAATAGGGAGTGCAAATATGAGTAGCACTTTGTGATGAATAGGGAATGCAAAATACATAGTACTTTGTGATGAACATGGAGTACCAATAGGAGCAGCACTTTGTGATGAACAAGGAGTCTCACTAGGATAGATAACAACACTTTGTGATGAACAATGAGTGTCACTAGAATAGATAGCAACACTTTGTGATGAACAGTGAGTGTCACTTTGATTGACATGATTGATTTGCTTGACTGCAGGAGTACTTGCCTATGTTGGAGTCACGAAAGAGATTCCCATCGATGTAGAGGTTACGACCAGAGCTGACCTTCAAGGATAGGGATGCCATTGAGGTTATGGGTCTGTGATACATTCTGTATGTGCCTGAATTTCGGGCAAACATGGGTTTGCTAACTGCTTTAGCCAAGAGATGGCACTTAGAGACGTGCACTTTTCATTTGCTGATGGGTGAGATGACAGTCACCTTGGAGGATGTTTATAGGATATTGAGGATACCGATCGATGGGGAGTTGATACCCTATGATTGAGACGGAGATAGAGAGGCATTGAGATGAGTGTTCCAGGATCCGGGACTGGAGATGAGGGCTAGACACGTGGCATGGGACACGATGACAACGATAGGACTGACACTACCAACAGTGCTAGGAGGAGTGATTAGTGGGTTCCTGTGTCTAGATAGGGTGACATAGGGGTTGGTTGTGGGCTGCGGGAGCACCTTGGAGACACCGGTGACACAACATACTAGATATGCCTAGGGACTGTGCGTGTTGGCACACTTGTATTATGAGCTTCATCAGTTTGTTTATCATGGATCCATAGGATTGGGCTATGGAGTTAAATTGTTGCAGGTTTGGGCATATGAGCATCTTCCAGTCACACGACTGATACATTTCAGAGGCCGGGGTCATGGACACAGTTTTGTTCATCTATATGATATGATTACCTCACAACCATGGATTCACAGGTTGGAGCACTAGCGTCGAGTGATCGATGAGATTGACACTGTGATATGGAGGTCATACCGCAAGTGCAAGCAGTGGGAGGATGATGTAGTGGATATACCATACACATTCAGGAGCAGATATCTGATTGGGCGGATGCCCTATGTACTGGAGAGGCAGTTAGTGGACAAGGTATGCAGGCAGTTTGGTACGATCCAGCAGATGCCACGGGGTTCTGGTATGTATGCGTGGATAGTGTGAGACCAGGCACACTTTGGGTCACTATTATCATATGATTAGGCTGTGATGCAACTAGTAGAGATGGTGCCCATGCCATGGGATATGTGGCCTGAGATTGAGGATGCAGGGATGGATGCAGAGTATACTGCATATTGGGTTGAGCATCCATTTCCATGACTAACAGACCCAGGAGAGCAGATAGATGGAGATGGTGGGGGAGATGAGGATGATGATGGAGATGGTGGGGGGAGAGGCCGACGGAGGAGGCGGGGTGCAGTTGGAGAGAGGAGAGTGGCTCCACAGAGAGAGGGTGTGGAGGAGAGACAGGCTTGGGTGGTGAGGGGTCGCGGTGGATTGCCACTACAAGTGCCAGCAACACAGGGTCTGAGATAGGTGCAGGGACAGGGATAGAGGCAGGTACAAGTACAGGCACAGGCACAGGCACAGGCACAAGCACAACCACCAATATAGGGGGAGCCACAGGCATAGGCACAGGGGGCCAAAGAGGAGGAGGATGAGCTGCTTGAGCTGAGAGAGATCTGCCAAGATAGGCAGATGAGATCCAGGATCTGGAAAGGGAGATAGCTAGGCTCAGGAGACAACTGATAGATACTGAGCGAGAGCGGGATTAGGCTATCCAACGTTATACTAAGTCTGAGACAACACTGAGGGTTGGGAGGCAGGCGATAGAGGACATAGGGGCTGGATACACCTATGTTCTGCGGGTAGGGGAGGAGATAGGTTATTGGTGAGACCTATACTATGGGGCAGTGCCACCAGAGTAGTGAGCGAGGAGCTTCCGCAGACCATCGCAGACAGTGACGGCTACTGGAGGGAGTTAGAGGAGACAGGTGTCCAGCGGTGGGGTTATGGGTCCTCCACCACCACTAGATAGAGGGGGTAGGAGAGATGATCCTGGGGTGGGTCCTTCTAGGGCTTAGACTCCATCGAGGCCAGGCGGCTCCGAGGGAGAGAGTTCATCATAGCCATAGAGGGTTCCCTATGTATCAATTTTATACTATTTTGTATTATGATGTAGACACCTTCGGGTGATTGTAGCCATATGATTTTGACATCATTGTATCATGACACTTATGATTATATATATATGAGATGATTCATCTTTGCGGAAGCTATATGCATGCGTACCTATGTGATGCTTATGTTATGGATGCAAATATGTACATAATGAAATTCAATATTTTTGTTCTTTTATGTTTTTAATATGTTATGCCAATGCAAATGTGAATGTGAATGTATGAAATGCAAATGAATATGATAAGGATGTAAAATGTGCTAACATGTGTTGTGTGCAGGATGTGATGTAATTGTGATGTCTATATGTATGTATGAAATGCTTATATGTGGTAATGCAGGTGCAACTACATGAAATGCAAATATTTTTGGTGTGTCATTATACTTAGTCATGTGATAGCAGGCTACATGGACTCAAGAAGGATGATGAAAGTCAATCAAGAAAGGGGGATGGAAGATAGAAGATATGAAAGTGGATGAGCTTCTTGTGTGTTATTATCATTGAACTTTATTATGGCAAAATAGGTTATGACAATCAAGGCATATGTTCGACCCAAAAAGTCATTGTACCCATTCGCATGGAGATAAGACAGTCGCAAACAAGGAATGCCCCAGTTCACACTAGACTCACAGTGTCCTCATATCCTTGGACAAGTCATAGCATTACTAAGAGAAAATCCACAAACAGCAAAGAAAAATAGGTGATGATACCCCATCCTTGCTTTTCTAGTCAAAGACATCCTAGAGATAGAATCTCCAGTCAAAGACATCCTGGAAAAGCTAAAAGACATGTCACCAAAAGATAAAAATCCAAAGAAAACCAAGACTCAACACCAACATCTACTGTAGTCCTCAAGTTTAGTGTCTCTTGTCACTTGTATAAGTCTTATTTGATTGTGGTCACAATGTTTACTTTCACAAAAAGGATAGATAGCACTAAACCATAATGTTGTCTGAGTCTATTCAAAGATTTGATTTGTTGAAAGTCCATTATTGTTGTTGTGTCTCATATGAAACTGACTGAATCCATGCAACTAATACTTTATTGCAGAGAAGACAGAACTTTATTGTGGATTGACGATGCAGATGTTGCTTTATTGTGGATTGTGCGCGGATAGATTGAAGAAAAGTGGAAGAAACCGTACTCCTCGAAACGTGTGATGTTCTCAGTTCCACACCCATCACTAGACGTAGGATTTGCCTTAGCCACAGATAGGAGCTGATTTATTATGGATGGAAAGAGGGGGAAAAGGGGGTTATTATGATTGGTTTACCAATCTTGGGTAGATCAATAACAAGCCATGATGGGAGTGGATAAGTTTATTATGAATGAATAGGTCGTGAGTGTGTGCAAAGTGAAATGATGAAAGTGAATCCTCAAGGAGGGAGGAGCAATGTCTCTATGCATGGCACTGGTGACCCAATTTTCACCATGGTACTTGTCTAGGGTGCCACCGAAGTGGTTTTGACCGTTGGACGAAATGTTTTTCTATTTTTTCAATTTTTTTTTGTGTCATAAGGCGCTTGTTTGGCAGGTTTTCACCAAGTAAAGATTTTTTTGGTTTTTTTTTTTTGAATTTTTTTTTTTTGTTGTATTTTTGAATTGGGATACTCTGAAGAGCTATGTGTAAAACCTACAAAGGTGCATGTTGTTGATAGGATCCTCCAAAGGTTCACCCTTTGTGGTTGAGAGCTGATATGCACCAGATCCATATGCTGCTATGATGATGTAAGGACCAAGCCAATTTAGTTCGAACTTGCCCTTCTTCTCTTTGCTTGCTGATTTTTGGGATTTTCCTTGAGAACCAAGTCACCTAACTCAAATGTGTGAGGCTTAACTTTATGATTGTAGCTACGACTCATTCATTGTTGATAAGCCTTGAGATGATTAAAAACAATTTGTCTTCGTTCATCCAATAGTTCAAGTTCTTGTAAGCAAGAGACCTTGTAGTCTTCATCATTGATAATGTTTCACAAAGAGACTCGTAAAGAGGGTAACTCGACCTCAATAGGCAAGATAGCTTCAGTGCCATAGACAAGTGAATAGGGTGTAGCTCTTGTAGGTGTGTGGACACTTGTGCGGTAAGCCCAAAGTGCAGGATTAAGTTGGATATGCCAATTACGGCCAGCGTCGTTGACTGTCTTTTTTAAGATTTAAAGGATTGTTTTATTAGATGCCTCAGCTTGACCGTTACCTTGGGGATAATAAGGTGTGGAGAAATGATGGGTAATATGGAAGCGGTCACAAAGTTCACAAACATCCTAATTTTTGAAGGGACACCCGTTATCAGTGATGATGGAAATAGGAATACCGTACGACAAATGATATAGTTGAGAATGAATGTAGCAATTTGTTTTCCAGTGACTTGTATGAGATGCACAGCTTTGATCCATTTTGTGAAATACTCTATGGCAGTGATGATGAATTTATGACTGTTGGAAAAAGGAGGGTGAATCTTGCCTATGAGATTAAGTCCCTACTGACAAAAGGGCCAAGGAGTCACAATTGGTTGAAGTTCTTGCATTGGCACATGGATGAGGTCTCCATGAAGTTGACACTGCTTACATTTTTTGACAAACTGATATGTCTTTTTCCATGTTGGGCCAGTAATATCCAGTCCTGATGAGTTTCTTGGCTAAGGTAGGACCACTAGAATGTGGACCACATATCCCTTCATGTACTTCAGGTAATGCAATCTGAGCTTCATCACTTTCTAAACATCTAAGAAGAGTACCATCTATACCTTGACGATATAGGAAATTGGCTAAAATGATATATCAAGAATATTGGCGAATGAAAGTGCAACATTGGTTATTGGATAGGTCAAGAGGTAGGATGTTGTCACGAAGGTATGTGAAAATGGAACCGTATAACTGGGACTCAGGACCAACAACACATATCATCTCAGTAGGAGTGATTTCATATGAGGGAACCAAAAGGTTATCCACCAAGAACTCATAGCGGGTCTCATTCGGTGGTAGATCAATTAGTGAAGCAATTGTAGCCATGGCATCCGCAGCTCGATTCTTCTCTCTGGGTATCTGCTCAAAGTCTATCTTCATGAAATGTTGTTTCAGGTCATCCACCATTATTTTGTAAGGCATTAATTTATCATCCTTTGTTTGGTAGTCATTAGTTGCCTGATGAATTACAAGTTGAGAGTCCCCAAAAACATGAAGTTTCTGGATCTTACACTGAACTGCAATCCGTAATCCAGTTATTAATGCCTCATATTCCGCTATGTTATTAGTGCAGGGAAATGATAATCGATATGATTTTGGTATAGAATCCCCTTGGGGAGTTATGAAGAGGATGCCAGCTCCTGCCCCATGCTGTGTGTATGAGCTGTCAAAGTATAGTTGCCAAAGCTTTGCATGTGACATTGTTAAAATGGATTCATCTAGAAATTATGAAATTAGAGGAACATCATCTAACATGGGAGCATCTGCTAACTGATCTATGATAGCTTGTCCTTTTATTGCTTTTCTATCCACATACTCGATGTCGAATTCACTCAGGAGCATCACCCATTTGGCTAGTCGCCCAGTAAGTGTTGCTTTATTGAGAAGGTATTTCAATGGATCGATCTTTGCAACCAACTTAGTCTTATGAGTTAGCATGTAATGTTGTAATTTCTACAAAGTAAAGACCATAGTGAGACATGCACGCTCAATTGGTGTGTAGTTTAGCTCATATCCCACCAATGTGCGATTGATATAGTATACTTCCTTTTCTTTGCCCTCAGCAACTTGTTGTGCTAAGAGTGCCCCTAGTGCTGTTGAAGTAACTGATATGTATAGTAATAGAGGTTGGTTTGGAACTGGTGGCATCAAAACTGGTGGATTCAGAAGATAATCTTTGAGTGTCTGGAAAGCTCATTGACAATTATCATCCCATTTGAATTTGATGTTTTTATGTAGCAATTGCTGAAAAGGATTACACTTATCTGTAAGTTTTGCTATGAATTTTTGTATGGATTGGAGTCTCCCTTGCAAAGATTGAAGTTGACTAATATTTATTGGTGGTTGCATCTCTAGGATGGCCTTGACTTTTGTTGGATCGGCTTTGATTCCTCTTTTTGATACAATGAATCCCAGGAGCTTCCCGAAGGTTACTCCAAAGACACATTTCTTGGGGTTTAATCTTACTTTATACTTTTCAAACCGATCAAAGACGATTGAAAGTATGTCCAAATGTGTATCTCTGTCTATTGATTTACCCAAGAGGTCATCAACATAATCTTCCATAGTAACGTGTATGAGATCATGAAAGATAGTAGTCATGGCTCTTTGATATGTAGGGCCTGCATTTTTTAGCCGAAAGGGCATGACATTCCAGCAGAAGGTTCCCCAAGGACAAGTAAATGCTATTTTGTGCTGATCCTCAGATGCGATTTTTATTTGATTGTAACCAGAGAATCCATCCATCAAAGATAACATTGCATGACCTGCTGTGAGATCGACAATCAAGTCAATATTTGGTAATGGAAAATCATCCTTAGGACAAGCTTTGTTGATGTCTTTGAAATCTATACATATTCTGATACTATGATCTCGTTTACTGACAGACACTAAGTTGGAGATCCATTCAAGATAATCAATTGGGCGTATGAATCCGACATCCAATAATTTCTCAAGCTCTGCTTTGACTAATAATGCCACTTGTGGATGCATCTTTCTTAATTTCTGTTTCATTGGTTTTGCCCCCGGTTTAACTGTCAAATGATGCATTACCAAATCCAGATCCAATCCAGGGATATCAGCATATGACCATGCAAAGTTGACTTGTCATTCTGTGAAGAAACTTATGAACTTTGACCTTTCTGACTCTGTCAAAGATTGAGCCAGTAATATGTTGTGTGGAACTTCTTCTATACCAATGTTTGTTTTGATAGTCTCCTCCACCAACATGGATGACCTTTCCTCATATGATGCTGGGAGAATGTCAAGCCTTCCATCTTCGAGTGCCTCAGAGAGGTTTTCGCCCTCAGATACGTCCTTTCTTTTTACTTTTTTGGGGTCAAACAACGCCACAATGTGGTTTTCGCCATAAGACCCTTGATTTGTTTTTATTTTTATATTTTTGCGACTAGAAGGCCCAACACCCTCACCAAAATATGCCACGCTGTTGAGTTCTATAGTGTATCCCGCTTTATGGTCCCCAGGGGGAAGATCATCTCGTATGCCAAGATAGTCAATAAAAGCTTCATCATTTTGGAATGTGTCAAACTATGCAGGTCCTTCATGGTCCCAGTTAATAAGTTGGTGGTGAACAAGGGGAAGGCCTTTGATGTCTTCGAAGTTAGCGGGGCTAAGAGTGAAGATGCAGTTATATTCAGGTATGTCGAGGTAGTTATCAAGGTCATCGTTGGCACTCTCCTCATTAGTCTCGATCGTGAATGAATCCAAATTGTCATCACTAGTAGGGCATTCTGGGACAGGTATTCTCATTCTATGTGATTTCGACCTGGAACCTAGAGACAAGGACTGTTTGGGATCCTCTGAGATTGTTTCTTGACCAACTTTGAATTTTCTATAAAATTCCTCTTCTTCTGTGGGTTCACTTGGTTCTCTAAATGTCTCAGCAAGCTCATAGTCACTGGAGGATTTGTTTGAACCCCATTCCCATTCATTGGAGTCTGTGGAATAGCGATTCTTTTGTTGAATTTTGGCAGCTTTGATTTTTAATGCTTCTTCTATCTTTTGAGTGTGGACCTTGGAAGTCACGAAACAAATTCCCTTTGAGCATTCCTTTTTGAATGTCAATTTAGGTTGTAAAGGTTCAATGATGCCTTCCTTTCTTAAGCCAAGAGGGATTTTGCCATCATACCCAATTTTTTGTAGGATCTTGAACCCTTTGCCATATTTTCACATGGTATGCTGACGTGATCTTATGTATCATTTTCAGGGTCTTTGTAGAGCATTTTGTATAAGTCTTCCTCTTCCAATTCACCCCATTTTTGAAAGATAGTACAGTCCCATTTGAGTATAATGATAGATACCTTCTTATTAGGATGTGGTCTTCCATATTCTTTTGGTGAACTCATGACTTGTTGTAAGTACATGGTTTGATTCAAAGTGTATTCACCCATGCCCTTATCCTAAAATTTACCTTTAAGCTCACCTTGTTTTGATGTTGAAGGTTTTAATGATTCAGGATCAATGTATGTAGAAGAAGGAACAACTTCCCTATTACTTGGAATAATCATCTTAGTTTTCGATCTCAAGTTATTGCAGTATATAAATGGATTAGGATCACCATTAACTGTTATCTCAACTCCATTGTGAGGAAACTTAATGCATTGGTGATATGTAGATGGGACTACCCTCATTTCATGAATCCAAGGACGTCCTAGTAATGTATTGTATGTGAGATCTAGGTCTAGGACTTGACAAACCACATCCTTTGTAACTGGCCCAACTCTGAGAGGTAAGGTTACTGTGCCCTTGGATGAATTCTCCTCGTCATCATATGCCTTGATGGTATTTTTGTTTGTAGAATTCACAGCTTTATCAGAATATCCCAATTGTTTAATAGTGCTCAATGTACAAATGTTTAGACCTACTCCTCCATCTATCAGGACTCATTTTATTCGATGTTTGTGTATGAAGGCTTCAATGTGTAAAGGTGCGTTATGTGGCTGACTTACGAAGGTGTCGTCAGCTTTAGTGAATGTAAGAGAATGTGGAATGGAAGGGTATCCCACCATGGCTTGAAACTGGTCAATGTTTAGATTAGTAGGAACAACAGTGTCTCTCAAGATTTTGTCAAGAATGGCTTTATGTTCAGGGGATATGCGTAAGAGCTCAAGGATGGAGATGAGCACGAGTGTCTTCCCTAACTGTTCTACAAGGTCATACTCAAGCTTGGTTGATGAAGAAGTAGTGTTTTTAGCTGGAACACCTTGCAAGGTGAATTTACCTCGATGAGTTGTAACATTACATTTAGAGGTAGGTTGGGAAGAAGATCCAATACCTTTTAGGACAATCTTGGGTCTTTGGGTAGAATTCTCAGGCGTTTTGTCCTTGATAATAATGGTAGAGACATAATTGTCCATCGAGATGTGATTGATAGTTGAATCATAGTTATAAGATGCTCTTGCATAGTTGGTTTGGTCATCTGTGGCTTTAGACTTTCCCTTGTCATGCTTTGGGAATAGTTCCTTAAAGATCTCATGTTTTTGATTGGATGAATGTCCTTCAATCTCAATGTCACCTCTATCAATAAGATCTTGTATGATGTTCTTTAGTCGATGGCAATTTCCTGTCTTATGACCCTTGCTCTTATGAAATTCACAATATTCATCATCATTCCACCAATTTGGTTTGACCTTTGGCTCATATGGAGGAAAATCTGGAATTGTGATTATCTTGTTTGCCAGTAGCTTCTTGAAAACTGACTCAAGTGGTTCTCCCAATGGGGTGTACTTCCTTCGTGATTTGGAAGTTGTTTGAGTATTCACTTGATTGTTTGTAGAGCTTGATCCAGAAAAAAACGATTTTGGGTCGCACCGTATTGGCATCCACAACACCATCATTGACTGTGTTCTTGTTTTTATTCCAAAATCTTGGCTTATCTTTTCCTTTAAAGTCCTCTTTGTTTTCTTTGAATATATTAATGACTCCTTGTTCAATTAGGACCTTCTCTGTTGCTAAGCCTTTTTCAATGACGTCCTTGAAGGTGAACAAACAAGCTTTCCTTAGGTCATAGCCAATGTCTTTGTTAACATTTTGGGTGAACATTTCTACCATTTGTTTTTGTGGAATTTCACAAGAGCATTTTCTAGTTAGATTCCTCCATCTTTGTAAAAATGATGAAAAAGACTCTCCATCTTTTTGCTTGGTGTTGCACAAAGTAGTGACTGATATGTCTGTCTCTATGTTATATGAGAAATGTTGGATAAATGCCTCTGCTAAGTCACCCCATGACTTAATACCAGGTGGAAGTTGGGAGAACCATTCCATAGCTTGATCACCTAAGCTTTGTGGGAATAATCTCATCAAATATGTCTCTTCTGCTGCTACCTCAATGCAAGCTATGAAAAACTGTCTTATATGTGCCTTAGGATCCCCTTTTCCTCTATACTTATCAAACTTAGGTGTCACAAAGTGTGTAGGAAATGGAGGCATTGGAATGATTTTGTCAAATAGATAGGGACATATGTCTCTCATTGTGTAAGTTGGCTTTAGTGTATTTATGTCCTCCATTTTCTTTTGTAAGTCCTTAATTTGTTGTTCCAAATTGTTCTTAGGTGGAGATCGACTTCTTGGACCATACCCCATGCTTGAGTTACTAATTGGAGGAGGAGCATGTTGCATATATGGATGATATTGATCATACACATGTTCATATGGAGGAGGTCTATAATGATGTTGCATATAAGGACCACTTGGTATAGAGTCATGATGAGGAACAAAATATCTACTTTGTCCATGTATACCATACTCTATGGGCATGTCATGAGTTTGTTCTAATGTGTTGCCCCCAAATTTGACATAGGATTTTCTTATGTCCAAATTTTGAGCATGCCTTTGAATATCAAATTGCTTTGGTGGTTGCTCCTTAGCATTGATATGTGATTGAGCATATTTTTCTGCATAAGACTTCCATAATGGTCTGCGAAGGTCAGTATCATATGCTTGACCATGTGTGTATGGGATCTTTGGTTTTTGAAACAAAGATGATGGTGATTCAGGCACAAGATGTGGTCCTCTATTGCCTCCACTATTAGGCCTCCTTTGATCCATGTTGGAGTGAGTTTGTTGCAAAGGTCAATTTTCCATTATTTGAGACATGTCAAAATCATGAGGGATCTTGGTTCCACTTTGTGCCATCACTTGTAGAAAGTATTGTCTATCTCTCCTCATTATTTCCTCAACCAATCGATTGAAATGGGGATTCATAATGGTGTCTTCCACTTCTGCTAAATGTACGGAAAAGTTGTCCATATTGTCATTGTGTGTATCATTGTTGTTTGTAGTGTCCATGTGCTCAACATTTGGAATGTTTCTATAAGCATCCATGTCAGGTAATGTAGTATGATCAGAATTGAAAAAGATATCATTGTCATACTCATAGGAACTCATGTTTGCAGACTCTTGAGCCTCTTTAGCTTCTCTTCTAGATTTTTGGGAACGATTTTCAACTATGAACTAGGTATTGACTAAGATGTGTGAGACTAGATGAAAATGGAAAGAGTATGGAAGACTAAGAGTTGAATGGAATGTAAATGAATCCGAGGTGTATTTGCAATGTCCCAAGTGTAAGACCAAGTATGTATGTAGTAGAGTAGGTGTGGCTTCCAAAGAGAGGATAATTTCTCTTGATGAGGTAAGTTGACCTTGACTCTAAGTAAGACCAAATGAGACCCAAAGGTGATAGACCTTAATGAGGGACCACTTAGCAAAATGTTGTTGTATGTAGTGTGTTGACAAAATAAGATGAGGACAAGGAAGTGACCGTTTGACTCAAGTTTAGACAAATGTGAATGTAATGTAAGGTGTAAAGCAATGATGGACTTTGTGAGACCCAAAGATAGGTTGAATGCTAGATGAAAACCCTAAAGAGATAACCTAGGAAGCTCAATAAGTCTGAAACTGGCTATTCTTGTTTGCTGAATTATGAAAGTTTTCAATCCTGAACATAGACGTTCTTGTATACTTCAAAGACGCGCTTAAAGGACACATACACTATTCTGTCAGACACAGACACATTTTTGAGATGTTGCAATGTTGCTCAAAAGACACAGATGCGTTTCTGCCCTTCATAGACGCGTTTAGATGACACAGACATGGTTCTGTCAGACACAGATGCGTTTCTGTAAACTTTGTACAATTTTTCCAATCTGTGAAGTTGTTTTGTTGTGACCAAATCTAAATGTTTGACTATTTTTCGTGACAAGAGGACACAGTGTTGATGAAGAATCAACGTTTGGAAGTGTTTAGACTCCAAAATGACTCAAAGAAAAGTGTGTTGTTTGACGTAAAATTGTTTTGCATACACTTGAAGGCACAAAAGACACAATGTTTTGGTGTTTGGTCTTGAATGTTTGATTGTTCAAAATAAGTAAAGCACAATTCTTATGGCTAGCCAAGACAATAGTTGTTGATCCCACATGGAGTTTCCCTTGAGGCTACGCTATTCAGAGCGGATACTTAGATGCTTGACCCCACTAGCTCCACCCTTAGCACTCACTTCTTAGGGCAGCCAAGCATCAGTCCCCACGAAAACTCCCCGTGGTGAACTTTGTATCTCTACTAAGAATCGTATGTGTGTGGGCTGCTACCAGAGGTCCGACCTCCTGCCCCAACAACTAGAAGGATTTTGGCTTCTAAAACAAAAAGGTGCTAGTAAGGGCATCTACTCGTGTGGCCATACATGCGACACTTTCAGCTCTATAAATACAGAAGGCTCCCAGTTGGTAGGGGTTACGCCCTACAACTGATCAAATAAATTTGATCAAATGGGTTTATGGGGAGACATAGTGTCGGTATGAACTAATCAGCACACGTTATCCATATTTTTCACCATGGATACAGTTATTTATAGTGGTTTGGAAGAAGATGGCCTTTCTTTTGCTACCACTTTGGTCGTTCTCTCCTCACTAGTAGTCCTAATGACCACACGGGGAGACAGGCCCTCTAAAGATTAAACAAAAAGAGCCTATTTCTCAAGACACAAAAACAATGGTTCAATTTTAGTGCACCAATTGAAGTGTTTGCTAATCTATGAAAAAAAGGCACACAATAAATATCAAAAACCCTTGCCAAGGTCCTGCAACAAAGATCTATTAGTAGTTTGGATTGTTTGAAATA
The DNA here is from genome assembly GCF_030272615.1 of Cryptomeria japonica. Taxonomy (NCBI): domain Eukaryota; kingdom Viridiplantae; phylum Streptophyta; class Pinopsida; order Cupressales; family Cupressaceae; genus Cryptomeria; species Cryptomeria japonica. The sequence goes on along the minus strand of NC_081411.1, from coordinate 183,325,078 downwards.
ATCACCCCTTCCTGCAGGCACACAAGTTAGGTAAATTTTAAATCCAAAAGACTTTGTGAAATAGGGGCCTTCAACAAAACGATTTTGCTTTCAAGACAAACTGCACCAATTTTGTTAGCTAGATCTGAAAATGTTAGCTCAAAATAAACCAGATTTGAAATCCGAGTGACAAAAAACTGAATCAATGAGACCAAAAATGCAACAACCAAACACAAACACAGTTGTCACAGACACAGACGCTACGAGAACACATAGACACGCCTAGATCTGACATATACGCGGCTCCCAAATGCAGATGCGGCTCTCTAACGCAGACATGCCTGAAGACTTCACAGACGCGACTACAGAACACAGACGCATTTCCCGAAATCTGCAAAAAAAAAAAAATTGTCGAAGACGTGAACGCGGTTCCAGATGTCATAGATGTGAGAAAAAATAAAAAACGTGATCTGAAAGTGCGTAGATGTGAAAATATCAAAATGTTGTCAGAAATGTCAGATCTGCAACTTCAAAACAAAATCTGCAACAAAAGATGTTAAATGCAAAAGGGACAAGAGTCCCACCGAGCATGCCAAAATGTATATGGTGAAAATGGAAACAAAAATGATGAAAGATTAAATGAATTCAACCACAAAACCCTAGCCTAACAATAACAAAGATCCACCATAACATATGAAAATTACCTAAGACAATGCAAATCAAATAAAATCACAAAGATTATACCATCGCATGTCCAATAGGGTTTGGATCTCCATTCTTCCTATCTCCATTGATCTTGCTTGATATATTTGCTCTCAGATTTTATATGTGCACAAGAGTTCAACAAAGAACGGAAATGTGGTTGCAAGTAGGATCGCATGTAAAAGTGCAAAGGCGTAGTGTAGTCGAGTAATCAAGTAGTTAGTTAGTTAGGGTTTGATAATGAAGGAAGAATCTCCTTATATAGAAGAAACTATATGAAATGGAGGGATAAGATTGAGAGGTGTAAAAGATAAATGGTCGGCTATGATTAGAGGGTAGGTAGAGGAAATAAGAAAATAATAAGAGGCTAGGTAGTGTAGGAATCAAGAGATGAATGACATGTGTCATGGGTAGAAAAGGCTAACGAATTAATTAAATAAATACAAATTTATTTAAATAATAGAGGAAGTGGGATCAATTAAATAAATAAAAGTATTTATTTAATTTAGGAAAAAAGGGTAATTTAAATAAATAAATGTATTTATTTAAATGAGAAATAAGGCTAGAAGAGGATAAATGAATTAATTAAATAAATAAAGATTTATTTAATTAGTAGAAGAATTAGGCTTAAAATAATTAAATAAATAAAATATTTATTTAATTTGACTAGACAATTTTAGGTGTCTATAGATCCTATATGTTGTGGATCCCCTTCTACCACTGACTGTATCCTAAAAGTCACACCATCCTTTTGGAAAGAGTAAGAATTCTTTTCTCCGCCATGATGAGCCTTTCTGTCAAATTGCCATGGTTTGCCAAGTAAAAGATGGAAAGCAGTCATTGGAAGGATGTCACACAAAATTTTATCCTTATACCCCCCAATACTGAACTCTACCCATGCTTGTTCATTGATGAGTATGTGTTGCCCTTTGTTCAACCAACTGAGCCTATATGGACAACTATGGGGTATCCTTTCCAAGTTCAACTTGTTTACTGCTTCCAAAGATACAATGTTATCAGTAGACCCTGAATCTATGACAACTTTACAAACCTTACCTTGAATCTTGTAGTTGACTCTAAACAAAGCCTTTCTTTGGGGTGGCTCAGTCTTCACTGGTTCCTTACGCAGTGTCCTCTTTATCATCAGGTTCTCGCCCATCTATGATGTCAAATTCACTTCAGGAGATGTCACACTCCTTGCATCTTCTTGAGGCAAAGTGGTTCTCCTCTCACCACCATGAGAAGTTGAGGCCTTCTCTGGACACTTGTAGGCTGGGTGCCCCATCTAATTGCAGTTATAACATCTCATACTAGAGAACTTGGATTCTCTCCCTGATTCGTTTGTCCCACCTCTTCCATTAGGTCTTCTCCCACGATAGCCTCCTCTACTAGTTGAGTCCCCAAATTTCTCTCCTTGGCTAGAGTCACCACTAGACCTTTGGTTAGGACTTCTTCCTCCAAAACCGCCTCTGCCTTTGAAAATTATCCCTCCTTTACCTCTATTACCCCACTCACTTATTATTTTTAGTTTCTCTTCTGCCCTTAGAGCCAATTGAAAACACTTGTTCACTATCTCCAGTGCCAAGATGTTGATCTCATCTTGGATGTTCATCCTTAGGCCATTCAAGTACCTAGCCACTTTATCTGACTCCTCTTCTTGTCTCTTTTATCTGAGACTAATTTTATGAAACTCCTCTATATATGCATTCACATCAAGGTCTCTCTGTCTAAGGTTCTACAATTTTTTGTACATTTGCACTTCATAGTCAATGGGCATGAATTGTGCCTTGACTTTAGCCTTCATCCTTTCCCAAGAGGTTATCATACTCTTTCCCTCCTTAACCCTCTCCCCTTGTACATAGTTCCACCATGTAAGAGAAGACCTCTTCAACCTTTCTTTTTCCAACTTAACTCTCTTATCTTCAGGGATTTCTTTGTACTCAAAATGACTGGTCAATGCCTCAATCCAGTCTATCACCTCTTCTACTTCCATACTTCCACTATATATAGGCAAACCATCAATGGTTTCCCTATTGACTGACATCAAGGCATCTACAAATGCCCTCCGATATGCAGGTATCTCCTCTACCTGTTTAGAGGGTTCCCCATCTTCTTTATCCCCTTCATCAGTGTCACTTCCATCTTCCTTATCCTTAGTCTTTTTCAATTCTTCAAGCTTGGACTCAAGCATCTCTTCAATCAACTTCTTCACTGCATCTTGTGACATGCTCTTAGGAGGCATTTTTTCAACACCTATTTTAATCTCTTCCTCTGACATACACTAAGACCACACCACCCAAGTGATCTTCAAAATCCTGCTCTGATACCAATATGATGAGGAGGTCATAGTCAACTCTCATCAATTTGTGCAATCAAACATGTCTTCTCACCAAAATTCAAATGAAATATATTACCTTTTGTCTGTGTACTGGTTGCAATCTCCAAACCAAATCTATTAATGATTTTGCATTTACCATCCTTGAACTTTAATTGCAATCCCTTATCCACCAATTGTCCTACAATCAAAAGATTATTCCTTAAACCTTTAACATAATAAACATTATCAGTATTGTGCTTACCATCCAATGATATAGTTCCTTTTCCCTTGATCATACATGCTTTTTCATCTCCAAATCTAACCAGACCGCCATCAAATTCTTTCAAAGATAGAAACTTCCCTTTATCTCCAGTCATATGATGTGAACATCCACTGTCAATTACCCATTCATCCTTATCTTCAATTTTAGTAGCAAGTGCCTTCTCTTCAGGTACATTCTCTTCAGGTACATTCTCTTCCAGTGTCAGAACATCTTCCTTGATAGCTAGGAACACCCATTCCTTTCCATTGCCAGAACCACTAGCAGAGTCTTCTATCGGTTCATCATCAGAATCAGTCACACCTTCCTCATCCGCTATGTAGCATGATTTGTCTTTGTTTTTCTTGTACTTATACTTGTTCTGATATCCAAGGTTAGGTGTAAAAGATCTTCTAGCTCTCTCTTCAAATCTTAAATTCCTTTCAAGATATATAGATGCAAAATGACCAATCTTACTACATGAAAAACATTTAAAAGGTGCTTTTCCTTCATACTTACTTCCCACCGGTCCTTTAGGTACTCTTCTAGCAAATAGGGCTTCAAGTTGCTGAAATTCTTCATCTTCTCTCTTGATATCATCCAATTCCTTTGCATATAAAGCTTTCCAATTTTTCTTGCCAGTTGATGATGTAGATGCATGAAAAGAAGGTTTAGACTTCACATCTCCAGAGGGTCCAAATTCTTCAAGCTCAAAATAAGATAATTTCCCAACCAAGGTATCTCTATTGATAGAAATATTAGCCATTGTTCTCAATTCATTAATTGCAGTAGCCCTCATCTTCTAAGCTGATGGTAAAGCTCTCAGAACTTTAGAAACTATTTCATCTTCACTCAAAGTTCCACCAAAACATTGAATTCCCATAACAATCTCATTTACCCTTTCCATGAATGCAGTAATCCTTTCATCTTCTTCCATCTTCATGTTTTCATATCAGTAACCATCAAGTTTAGGAATCTTCACAATAGGGTCACCTTGATTAAGAGTCTCCAACTTGTCCCATATAGCCTTTGCAACTGATTTATCAATTACTCCCATTATTTGCTGATCAGAAAGTGCATACAAGAGGTCTGTTATTGCTCTACAATCATTCTCAAGATCCTTATCCAAATTTTCCAAAGGAGGATTACTAGATGCTAGATTATGAGGTGTAACACCATTATGTGTGATCTCCCAAATCTCTTTACCGAGACATCTTAGATGAGTCTCCATCCAAATCTTCCATACTATGTAATTTGTTCCATCAAGCCTAGGAATATCTCTCCAAAAGATAGCTCCAGATGAACTAGATGAACTTGAACTATTATTCGCCATAGGATCTTCCTCAAGCGGTTAAGCTTCTATAGAGAGAACCAGAGCTCTAATACCAATTGTTAGACAATTCAAATAACTAGAAGACAACTGAGAGAGGGGGGCGTGAATCAGTTGTCACCAGATTACCAGAACCTTAAGTAATTTAAACTTTAATATCGGAACCCAATAGATCAATACCAAAATAGCAGATAAACCAATTAAGCATAAACAATAATCAGAGAATAAATACCATCCACATGACACCAATATTTATATGTGGAAAACTTGGTAAAGGGAAAAACCATAGTGGGAAGCCTACCCATAGTCAGATAATACTTCTGTAGTAAGTATGTGAATAACAATTGAGGGGCCTGCACTTGCAGGAAGGCCAACAACCTAGATTGCACTGCTCATCACAAAAGGACTCTCACTGACTACATAGAAATCTAGACTACAATCCATAAGAATGAATGAACTGCAAAGCTAGCATCTCCTATGCTTGAATATAGTTCTGGTTAATCTCAATACTAGAGGACTAAATCCTCTTACATAAACCCAATTTGATCATCAATGATCGACCAAATCCTCTTCCTGAATGATTATTACATTATTTGATCCTTACATATCCATATCCCATTCCATGACGATCTACATTGAGATCTTACATCATATATATACAAACCCTCAACCATAAATAGTAAGGTCGACCACCAGACAATAAGACAATTACATAATTATAAAACATGTCGTCCTAAGACCAAACAAGTAATATCCAACCCATAAGACATCCCAGAAACACATTGAGAGGTGTAATCCACACGTTACATTAAGTTGATCCATAAACTAGATACACTGAGACCCAATTTAGGTCCATACATGCCAAAGCAATAATCCCAATCAACTAAGTCTTGAACATGATCACCCTTAGCATCCTGAACCTCCACCAGAAGCCACACCTACACCACTTATGCATATCATCAAAGTATCTTCAACAAAGCTCTACTGGTGAAACCCTCGATGAAACCACAAACCAAGCTTTCTAGCAAACAGGATAGCATCCGATCACTAGAACAAAACCAATTGATTGAACATGAATCTGAGTAGCATGTGTAGACACTCAAAATTGTCATGTCTAATTAAATAAATATTTTATTTATTTAATTATCTAAGCCTAATTCTTCTATTAATTAAATAAATTTTTATTTATTTAATTAATTCATTTATCCTCTTCTAGCCCTATTTCTCATTTAAATAAATACATTTATTTATTTAAATTATCCCTTTCCTAAATTAAATAAATATTTTATTTATTTAATTGTCCTACTTCTTCTATTAATTAAATAAATTTTTATTTATTTAATTAATTCATTATCTTTTTCTACACATGACACATGTCATTCATCTCTTAATTCCTACACTACCTACCTCTTTCATTATTTTGGTATTTCTTATACCTACCCTTTAATCCTAGCCGACCTCTCTTTTTACACCTCTCAATCTTAACCCTCCATTTCCTATTGTGTCTTCTATTTAAGAAGATGCTTTCTTCATTGTCAAACCCTAATGACATACCCTAACTACTGGATCAATTGACTACACTACAATTCCACTTGCAACCACATTCCGTTCTTTGTTGAGCTCTTGTGCATACAAAAATCTGAGAGCAAGTATATCAAGCAAGATCAATGGAGATAGGAAGAATGGAGATCAAAACCCTATTGGACATGTGATGGTATAATCTTTGTGATTTTGAGTTATTTGCATTGTCTTAGGTTATCTTCATATGTTATGGTGGATCTTTGTTCATTGTTAGGCTAGGGTTTTGTGGTTGAATTCATTTAGCCTTTCAATATTGTTATCATTGTTATCCATTTTCACCATATACAGCATGAATAAGCCAATTCCATAACCCAAACATACGGAAGCATATCGGATCATGCTGGATCCAAACCAACTAGAAACCAAACAACCTACCGGGACCAGAAGGGTGCCGGTAAAGCATCCAAAATAGCTAGTGTTGACATCAATGACAAAACATCAATGCAACACATAATCAATTCATCCAAATGGCCAGCAAATCCGTGGATCCTTACAATCTCCTTAAAGAATAAGTTTTCAATGTGGGAGGCATCATTGGTTGTTTTGCATGCAATGAAGTGAGCCATCTTGCTAAAACTGTCCACAAATACATACACACTGTCATACCCCCTTGTGGTCCTTGGTAGACCCCAAAAAAAATCCATACTGATGGCTTCCCATGGTCTAATGGGTATGGGTAGAGGTTGATACAATCTTGCATTAGAATTTGACCCCTTTTCCCTCTGACATATACCACAACCCTGTTAGAATAACTGGTGAACAATTGAGAGGGGGGTGAATAAGTTGTTAACAGATTATGTGAATTAAAGCACTCAAAACCTTTTATCGGAATAACTGATAAAGCATTAAAGCATAATTGAAAAATAGAGAATCAATACCATGCAACCATAACACATAACGCCATGATTTGTACATGGAAAACCTGGTAAAGGGAAAAACCATGGTGGCAAACCCTACCCACAGTCAGATGATACTTCTATAGAAAGTATATGATTACAACAGGGGCCTGCACATGCAAGAGGGCACACTACCTAGAGCACACTGTTCATCACAATGGAGTCTCACTGACTACAGAAGAGGCCAACCACCTCAAAATATTTGGACAACAATCCAGAAAGAAGAACTATCCGTGATAGCATCAAACATGCCAAATTACAGTTCCGGTTAAGCTCAATAATAGAGGTCTAAAACCTCTTACATAAACCCAAATCGATCACCTATGATCGACAAAATCCTTTGCACAAATTATTATTACATTATTCGCTCCTTGCCCATAATCTACAATGAGATCTTACATATATTTATACCAACCTGGGACCTAACCAATTAGGTTGGCCACCCAAATGATAAATCAATAGATCCATTACATAATTCTGAAATAAAATCATAAAACATGTCGGTCTAAGGCCAAACAAACATCATCCAATCAATAAAACATCTCAAAAGCACATCAGAGGATCCACCAGCACATTACATGAAAATCGGTCCATACCTAGATAGCACCAGACCTAAATTAGACTCACACATGCCAAAGCAATGACACCAATTAGTCGAGGCACAAACACAATCACCATCATCATCCTGAATCTATTTTAGAAGCTGCACCAACACCACTTATGCATTACATCAAAGATCTTCAATAAAGGTCTACTGGTAAAACCCTAACTAGACTTATAAAGCAGGATTACTAGAACATAAGATAACATTCGATCATCAAGTCAATACCAACTGACTGAAACATACTTTAGAAGCATAGGACCCATCCATACAAAATTATTCCATCATCCATATCATACCAGTGACAATTACCTGATAACCTTCCCAGTCCAATCCTTCTACCGGAAGTCGGTAAAAAACTATAACAACTAGTGTTGACATCAATGACAAAATATCAATGCAACACATAAACAATTTCTTCATATTGCCAACAAGCCCTCCACAAACTTCTTCACATATAGGTGAATCTTACGCTAGTAGCCTTTTGACCTAATCCAATGTCTTGTCACATCCAAAATGTCCTCCAAGGCTACCACTATGCTTCTCTCTAATCAAACTTTCCCTCATAGAACACTTTGGGACACATAACTAAGCTCCCTTAAACAAAAGACCACCTTGTACTACATAATCTTCATACTCATTGTGAAAATCACCTTGTGACTACTCACAAACAAGAAACACTTCATGAAAGTCTGCTTCATTCTGTTACATACCTCTTAAGGAATCAATTCCTACACTTTGAAATTGCACCTCTTGTATCATCATTGTCCTCGTACTCAAAGCACCAATTACCTTGTTAGCCTGCCCTTTCTTGTGCTTTATGGTAAAAGTATAGTATTGAAATTACTCTACCCACTTAATGTGCCGATGACTCAACTTCTCTTGACTGTTTAGGAAACTCAAAGCATGGTTATCTGTGTATACCACAAACTCCTTGGGTAGTAGGTAGTGTCTCCATTTTTTCAGTGCTTGCACCATGGCATACAACTCCAAATCATAGGATGAATATTTATTTTTGGCTTCATTCAATTTCTCACTAAAGAAGGCTATTGGATTCCCCTCTTGACTAAACATTGCCCCTATGGCATAGCCACTAACATCACACTCTATTGTAAATACCTTATTAAAATCTGGTAAAGTAAGGATAGGTTGATGTGCTACCCTTGTTTTGAGGCACTCAAAACTCTGATCAACCTCCTTGGTCATTTGGAATTTTCTCCTCTTCTCTCCTTTGATGGTGTCTATCATCGATGCCACAATATGACTGAAATTATTGATGAACTTGTGGTAGAAGCTTTCTAAACCATGGAAACTTCTAACTTCCCCAACTAATTTAGGTGTTGGCTAGTTGAGTATGGACTCTACTTTTTGCAGATCTATCTTCAAAGTTCCTTGTGAAATCACAAACCCCAAATATACCAACTCTTCTTCCATCCATTCATACTTCTTGAGATTGATCATCATTTTTTCTTCATCCAACCTTCTCAACACCTTATCCAAGTGTTCCAAATGGTCTTCCTTTGTCTTGTTGAATACCAAAATATCATCTAAGTATACTACCACAAACTTGTTTATGAAGTCTGATGGTATGATGAAAAAATAAGTATCTGATAGATTACTGAGAGGGGGGCAGGGGGTGAATCAGTAAATAGAAAAAATGATAGAAACTTTCCCAAACTCAAACTAAACCACTCAAAGTAAACTTAATCAATGAAATACCACTGTCAAAATCAATACTCATAAGAATACTGGTTGACTATTACAACAACTTAATAGTAAACAACATCAAACTAGTAAACATCCAAATGCTTTATCATATGTCAACATACTTCATTTCTTAATGCTTATGATTTCCTGCCTTATCAGAAATAGTTAAATCAAATCAACAACAAGATCATAACCACAAAAAAAATTCACCACTTGACACAAGTATTTATACGTGAAAAACCCAAATAGGTAAAAACCACGGTCAGATGGGACTCACAAGAATATATTTGAACTCTTTTGAAGTTTGCCCTGTTGGGAGCCAAACCTGTTAAAGCTTTTACAAAAAGTCCTGTTAAGAACTAATCCTGTTAGGAATCACCCAGTTAAGGGATTGACTACAAATTCCTTGTTAGAAGTAAATACCCTATAAGGAGTAACCTCAGTAGAGGATTTGAGAATCCAATCTAATGGACCACCTTGCTAGAGGATTTAATAAGTAACCAAGATTGTTGGAGCTTACCTGGTTAGGGGATTTCAAATCTGCTATGATTGTTAGAAAACAATAGGAGTTTCTTGATCTGTCTAAATAGCACTACAATTACTTGATTAGATCCATTTAAGCTTCTATATGCCTTTACTCAAACTACAGACTCATTCTTCGGTTAGGCAACCACACACTCAACTGATTTCAGCCAACTCTTGCCAACACTAAAATAAAACAACTTCATTGACCTTAAATACAAATCAATTAGGTCGGTAACATAACAAAGATCTAATCTTCTCATCGAGATTACAAACAAGTTGGTACAAGCATGACCATTGGATTTCATAGAAATCCTACACATCAATCAAGAAAACCTCGACCACTCCTTGATTACTGCTTCATCGAGCTCAGTAACTCATCATGCACTTTGCATTAGATGCAATACACTTTGCTCATTCCCTAGACCAAAAAACGAATGCTCTAAATCATTTGAACTTGTCTTCATACAATGACCTTACGTGTCACCATCATTACTGCTCAACATCAGATCATAAACCAACATAAGGGTAAGTGCACCAAGATGGTGAACAGAAAAGTGGCCACATGCAAAAAAAAAAATGGAATTTCTCATAACTTGTGCGTGTTCTGGAAATTCAAAAATGCGCTATGCTTGGTAACACTAAGCCTAGCCAAAAACAATTAAAAAACAAAAAGTTCCTCAAAACCCATATGGGTTTTGAGGAAAATTACATTTTATAATAAAAAATCAAAAATTCCTCAAAACCCATATGGGTTTTGAGGAAGATTATATTTTATACTAAAAAATCAAAAGTTCCTCAAAACCCGTAATGGTTTTGAGGAACATTATTTTTTTATAAAAAAAATCAAAAGTTCCTCAAAACCCATACTGGTTTTGAGGAACATTATATTTTATAATAAAAAATGAAAAGTTCCTCAAAACCCTTTAAGGGTTTTGAGGAACATTATACTTTTTAGAAACCCATGGGTTATTCAAAACTATAAGTTTTTGTCTTAGTTTGGCATAACTCGTACGAGTTATATAAAACTGGGAACCAAATAGGAAGTGGAGAGAGAGAGAGAGAGAGAGAGAGAGAGAGAGAGAGAGGGTGATGACATGATTAAGAGAGGGA